>NC_083592.1:26827960-26932960 GCF_027579695.1 Neoarius graeffei | reverse complement strand
AGTTCTTTTGCTGTTCTTTTATATTCTCCATAACGTCATATCACAGGATTGCTGTATGAATGGACTTTTTGGTACTTTTGTGACCTCTCGTTCACACCCGCGTGCTCGGCCAAACAGCACACAAAATAGCAGAGTTAAAAGGTAGAGCGTCTCAGTCTGAGAGTGGGACAAAGTAAATGCAGATATTTGCACTGATCAAAGCGCCGTAGCATTGCAGCCATTATACGACTGCATGCGTTTCATCTCACTAGCGACACCAGACAACAATTATTTCGAGTTCTGAATTATGATAATGCTATATTGTTAAAAAGAACAAGGCAGCATATTCCTCTTTTATGTCTCTAAACTAATAATATAATATAATATAATATAATGTATAAAATGGTATAAGCTGCCCTCTGCTTCTCTCTTGGCTGGATTCTCTGTGTGATTGAAAAGCCATTTCGACTTGGTGCAGTTTTCTGGTATTTTTCCTAGATGACAATACCATGGGACAATAGTGCTTTTCCAGTCTCTGAATATTTGCCAAAACTCAACTGGGACTTCAAAGTGTGGCTCGATTGTTTCCTTTTATTTACCTCATTTTGCATGCCAGATGCCCTGATGCAAATGGCAGTGTAACAATTGCCAAAATACACTTATCTTCTGCTTTGTAATTTGTTTTGTACGGCATAATGAGTTCATTAATTTGTTTGGTTTTTTTTCATAACAATTCCTATCAGATTTATAAATACGTAACAGTGAACGTTGTTCATACAGCACGTCTCAGAGGGTTTACTGATAAGCCAATGGAAAACAGAAGGCCAATCACATTCCTATCTCATTCCTGATAACTCGAGGTGATATAGATATTATATATTATTAAATATAGATATTAGAAAAGTGAAAGATATTTTTTTTGACGCAAAGAAAATAAACGCACACATCTCTATCCAGACTTCTACCATTTCACTAAACACACCAGAGAAGGTAAATAAAACTAGAGAGACTGTGACTAAAGTCAAAGTAATTTGCGCTAGCTGACCTTTGTCTATTGAAGGTCATGGAAAAGTTGCACCCTGCCGCCCTGAACAAAAAAAAAACTGATTGGAAAAAAAAAATCATGAAAATTGACAGTGATTTTCATGATGTGATTGAAAAAAAGCCTGTTCTTACATGGATCATTCGGTTTGGTGATCCAGATCAGCACCAAAAGTCATAGCAGCGTAATTCAGCCCAGTGGCTGTATGTGAAATTTGGTGATGATTAATTAAAAAATGAAGGAGAAATATCTCATCTCATTCTCATGTCATTATCTCTAGCCGCTTTATCCTTCTACAGGGTCGCAGGCAAGCTGGAGCCTATCCCAGCTGACTACGGGCGAAAGGCGGGGTACACCCTGGACAAGTCGCCAGGTCATCACAGGGCTGACACATAGACACAGACAACCATTCACACTCACATTCACACCTACGGTCAATTTAGAGTCACCAGTTAACCTAACCTGCATGTCTTTGGACTGTGGGGGAAACCGAAGCACCCGGAAAGGAGAAATATCGTCCTAAAAAATGTTAGGATGATAATAATAATAATAATAATAAGGGGAAGAATAAAGTAGAAAGATCCTGAGTGAGAGTAACAATTTGCGCCAGCGCTGCACAAATTAATAAATCTGGTAACATCTGGGAGAACTTTTCCGTATCTTTAGCCAAATTCTGGCTAAACGTCTTCTAAAAGTCTTTATCCTGATGCCTTCAGTTAAATAACTGGCGCAAATGCATATGATTGGATAAACTGCATCTAAGGATCTGCTATAGAAGTGCTCCTGGTTTGTGTTTCTAAAACTAGAGTCAATGATCTATGGCTAGTTTCCCCCATGTGTTTATTTCATGTGCTATAATATTATTTTATATACTAATATACTAAGTCCATATGCTGTGCTGAAGCGGTTCATACCAGTCGACGAGCCCTGCCTTATACCTGGCTAACGAAATGCTTTGCGTTCATGAATGTGCATTAATTCAAAGATTTTAAGATCAGTTTTAATTTGTAAGACAAATATATAACATAGGAACGTCAGGGAATCTTAGTTGTATACGTTTCGCTTAAAGGAATGAGAGTTTGTATGAAATATTAATGAGTTCAGTTATAACTAAGCAAAAGTGAATAAGTGAAATAACACGTGCAGTTGTGTCATGATATTTAATTTTTAAAAGGCGGAGAAAACAGCACTCCATTTTGTATCTTGGTGTTCCTCACCTTCACCCTGTCCATTATTTTCTTTTTTTGGCCAGGCATTGCCCCAACTGATAATCACATCATCACTTTTTCTTTGGCTAATCAGACACAAGGTACGCCATGGTTCTTGCCAGAGCAGTCAGGGGTTAGGCTCCTTGCTCAAGGGCACTTCAGCCAGTCCTGCTAGTCCAGGGAATCAAACCAGTGACCTTTTGCTTTTCACAAAGCTGCTTTGCTAACCATTCAGCCATGGCTTCCCTGTTTTCTTATAGATGACTTGCAACCATGTGATCAGAACGTGCTACATCATGAGCATCCGCCATGATGGTGGAGATACAAAGCAACCAGGATGGCAGCCGCTGAAAGCGTGTCTGTAAACAATGCTGAATTTTCTCAGTATTACCTCAATTGAATGGTCGAGCCAAGATTCAATACAAAGAGAAGATAGATATGTGTGGTTTTGATCCATATTATTAAAAAAATTCAGACTTTTTGAGTACCCAGATATTACGTTCTATCTGGTTTGAATCAAGTCCGACCTTGGATGAAACATAGCCCATGTTCTGAGTGGGTGCCCAGTTTGGATTGTTTCTATCGTATAATTTTGCTGGTGCTCCTAGAAGCGAAATGGTAATGCACGTGTTAAAATTTTAACGACGACCGAATGAACTACGATAAAAGAACACTTATTTTATAGCAAAATTCTAGCAACATGAAATAAACTTCTTCCATGATATTATCGAGAAAGCTTTTGAATCTCACCTGAGATAAAATGATTACTGCAAACACGAGCTGTTTTGGCTTTAGTCTCTGTTAGATCAGCCCTGCCGATGTTGTTCAGCCGTGCTCGTCTCCTCTCCGTCCTAAGCCTCAGAGTTTCCTCACCCTCTTTCCGAATCACGGACGGAATTCTAAAAAATCGGAGCGTGCCACGGTCACGAGTACTGTTGTGATCATGACCATATACAGCACAAAGATATGGCAGAGCTAAAAGAACGCTTAAAGCAGTGGAGAAACAAACAGAGTTGCGCACGGCACGCGTGACCATGTTTTGTACAGAATGCGGCTTGACCCCGCATTTGTACACTACCGTTCAAAAGTTTGGGGTCACCCAGACAATTTTGTGTTTTTCATGAAAAGTCACACTTTTATTTGCCACCATAAGTTGTAAAATGAATAGAAAATATAGTCAAGACATTTTTCTGGCCATTTTGAGCATTTAATCGACCCCACAAATGTGATGCTCCAGAAACTCAATCTGCTCAAAGGAAGGTCAGTTTTATAGCTTCTCTAAAGAGCTCAACTGTTTTCAGCTGTGCTAACATGATTGTACAAGGGTTTTCTAATCATCCATTAGCCTTCTGAGGCAATGAGCAAACACATTGTACCATTAGAACACTGGAGTGAGAGTTGCTGGAAATGGGCCTCTATACACCTATGGAGATATTGCACCAAAAACCAGACATTTGCAGCTAGAATAGTCATTTAGCACATTAGCAATGTATAGAGTGGATTTCTGATTAGTTTCAAGTGATCTTCATTGAAAAGAACAGTGCTTTTCTTTCAAAAATAAGGACATTTCAAAGTGACCCCAAACTTTTGAACGGTAGTGTATATCCACCAACATGGCCGACATCTGGGTTTCTGTTTCGCTTTGACGTCACTTGCAAGTCAAGGATAAACTGTAAATAAATACGGACCATTTCTTAAGCATGGACCAGCACTAGATTGGATGTGGATGTTTGGTGGTCTGTCAAATAGGTTGGAATGTAACACATAACTGACATGTGTCTCTCCTCCTCAGTTACTCCTGCAGAACTTTAACCGAGTGCGGCGCTGCATCATGTTCCTCATAAACACTGGCTGCTACATCAACAGCTGCTTCGAGTGGGAGTCTCCTCAGAGGAGCATCTGTGCCTTCCTTGTAAGGAGCCTTACACACACACACACACACACACACACACACACACACACACCCTCTTACAGGCCTTGAGGTACTGGCCTGCCATGCAGAGTGAAGTAAATCGTGGCAGGTATTAAGCAGAGATCCAGCAGCTTCTGTCCGCAGCTTTCATTCACATAACTGTTACCAATTTTCCTCGATCACAACGTTCCCAGATTTTGCAAACTCACCAGTGTCTTCATCTGCATACAGTCAGGGTGCAGGCTGTCTCTCTGAAACTCTCACCACATAGCGAACAGGAAGTATAATTGGACGGCTGAGCTGTCGCTTAAAGGACAGCTTCTCTTAAGCGTGCTGTGTGACTGAATGCTAACAGGACAGACGTGCTAATCCTGCTCTGTGGCACCGCATAATATGCGTCAGGATCTGTCCATCGCAGCGTTACCGTGTCTTTAAGGACTGCCGCGTTGACTGTTAACATTTGCCGCTTGACACATTTTAATTTTGCTACAGTTTAGAAGGAGCTGTCCGCATCGATCTGTTAACATTTAAGTTCAACATTTTTGGACGACGTTTTCTCGCTTGTTGGGGGGGAAAAAAATTCATGAATGTGAATGAAAATGCCAAAGAGAGAAATGTCAAGAGAGTGTGCTAAAACATGAGGTCACACCTGCTTCTTCACTCATGTTTAGTTGATATTTAACAAAAATGTTTGCATGGTGTTTCAGCCATTTTGTCTTCGAGGCAGATCTGTTTTTGAGTGGGGGGGGGAGTGTGTGTGTGTGTGTGTGTGTAATATGAAAAAAAAAATAATTTCACAATACGTTTTAGAGATTTTCACAATCCACAATGTTCAAGCAAATCAATATTAAACTTCCAGATTATTATTCAGCTATTCATCCGAAAGCAAATTATTCATTTTTTACATTAGTTTTATTATAAATCTGGTCGTTTTATTGAAATAAAAGGGAGCAGGTGGTACAGAAATGAAGTCTTGTCAGATCACAGTTTTCGAGTATAACAGTAAAGATGGTCAGTGCTATTTAAAGTCTAATTTTCTCAGAAAAAACATACTGTGATTATATTATATTATATTATATCTCCCAGCTCTAATACAAAATATCATAATTGTATTACTTCAATGTTCCTGTGTAAAAGAGTTCCTCTTCTTTAATTAAAAAAAAAAGAAAACGTGATTTTATAGCTGTGCCAAATTTCGACTCCGTACACACAGTGTATTATTCAGGTTTTGCACAATTCTTAGCTTCTCCTATACATAAAGGTTAGCCACAGCAAAAGAAACACTCCCGTTGCACACATGAAACTGGCTGTGAGGTGACGCGAGCGCTCTGATTTGCTATGCCGGTATTTTTAGGTCAGCGCCTTTGCCACGGCTTTATGATTTTTTAGGTTGCCGCTTTGTTGTTTTGTTGTTGTTTTGTTTCCAGGAGCGCTTGCAAAGTCAAGAACTTTTACCGCACATTTGCTGTAGCATGACAGAAACCCTTGTGCCTCTTGTCTGAGTTGGAGTACTCTCATGTGTGGATGCACACACACACACACACACACACGCGCACGCACACACACACGGTGATAAAGTGCCAGCCATTCATGACCACACAACCTCTGACAATTACAAAGCCTGAGTTTGTGTGTATGCGTATCCAAAAGGGACACACTCTTCCTCCCTCTCTGAACACCTGTAAGCCGAGCGCACTGACACCCATCCGTGCCGTGTGAAAGTGGCCCGTTGTAGGCAGCGGCGGTGTCGGGTTCAGAGAGGCCGCTTCATGCCAGCTCTCCCCACCCTGGACCCCGGTGCTCCCTGGAGTGGGCAAGCCTCACCAACTCTTCCTCCAAACAAATTTGCTGTAACTTTAGCTGCAATTCGGCCTTGAATTGGGAGCAAATAGAGCAGGTATTGTGCATGGGGAATAGGAGCACCACACAGATGTGTGTGTGTGTGTGTTCTGGCTGTGGGGGCTTTATTGGAAGGAGGAGGTAAGAAAATGATACCCGGTGCTTTCATGTGGGGTAAAGTAGGGCTCTTATCAGTGGGAGAGCTAGGACAAGAGAGCTGCTGCTACAGGAAACTGGAGCAGCCCTCACCTGCTTTGCATTTAGATAAAATAAACCCATCCAAGAAAAAGAGAGAGAGGGGAATGGAGGAACAAATGTATCATGGTGTGCGTGTGTGTGTGTGTGCGCGCGCACACGTGTGTATGTTTTTAAATACTACTGAGGACCAACTGTCCCCACAAGGATAGCAAAATCTGACAATTTCGACATTGTGGGGACATTCAGATGGTCCCCACAAGGAAGTTGGTGCTGTTGTGTTTTTTAAACAAAACTAACTAACTAAATAAATAAATAAAAGAGCCGTAAAGTTTCCTTTTCATGACTGAGGTGACGGTTAGGGTGAGGTTTAGGTGCAGGTACAGCATTAATTAACAGTGATAGTAATTATGTCAATGAAAGGTCCTCATAAGGATAGTGAGGCAAATGTGTGTGTGTGTGTGTGTGTGTGTGTGTGTGTGTGTGTGTGTGTGTGTGTGTGTGTTTATATATATTACTGAGGACCAAATGTCCCCACAAGGATAGTAAACTCTGACAATTTTGATATTGTGGGGACATTAGGATGGTCCCCAGAAGGAAATTGCTGTTGTGTTTAAAAAAAAAACATAAATAAAATAAATAAATAAATAGAATCAAAGAGCCAAGAAGTTTCCTTTTCATGACTGAGGTGAAGGTTGGGGTGAGGTTTAGTTGCAGGTACAGCATTAATTAACAGTGATAATAATTATGTCAATGGAAGGTCCTCATAAGGATAGTAAGACAAACATCTGTGTGTGTATTTCTACACTACTGCGTACTAAATGTCCCCACAAGGACAGTAAAATCTGACAATTTCTACATTGTGGGGACATTCAGATGGTCCCCACAAGGAAGTTGGTGCTGTTGTGTTTTTTAAACAAAACTAAATAAATAAATAAAAGAGCCGAAAAGTTTCCTTTTCATGACTGAGGTGATGGTTAGGGTGAGGTTTAGGTGCAGGTAGAGCATTAATTAACAGCGATAATAATTATGTCAATGAAAGGTCCTCATAAGGATAGTGAGGCAAACGTGTGTGTGTGTGTGTGTGTGTGTGTGTGTGTGTGTGTGTGTGTGTGT
The DNA here is from genome assembly GCF_027579695.1 of Neoarius graeffei. Classification (NCBI taxonomy): domain Eukaryota; kingdom Metazoa; phylum Chordata; class Actinopteri; order Siluriformes; family Ariidae; genus Neoarius; species Neoarius graeffei. The sequence continues at coordinate 26,925,669 of NC_083592.1, read as the reverse complement.
GTGTGTGTGTTTATATATTACTGAGGACCAAATGTCCCCACAAGGATAGTAAAATCTGGCAATTTTGACATTGTGGGGACATTAGGATGGTCCCCAGAAGGAAATTGCTATTGTTGTGTTTTTAAAAAAAACCATAAATAAATAAATAAATAGAATCAAAGAGCCAAGAAGTTTCCTTTTCATGACTGAGGTGAAGGTTATGGTGAGGTTTAGGTGCAGGTAGAGCATTAATTAACAGCGATAATAATTATGTCAATGGAAGGACCTCACAAGGATAGTGAGACACACTTGTGTGTGTGTTTATATACTATTGAGGACCAACTGTCCCCACAAGGATAGCAAAATCTGACAATTTCAACATTGTGGGGACATTCGGATGGTCCCCACAAGGAAGTTGGTGCTGTTGTGTTTTTTAAACAAAACTAACTAACTAACTAAATAAATAAATAAAAGAGCCAAAAAGTTTCCTTTTCATGACTGAGGTGAAGGTTAGGGTGAGGTTTAGGTGCAGGTACAGCATTAATTTACAGCGATAATAATTATGTCAATGGAAGGTCCTCACAAGGATAGTGAGGCACACGTGTGTGTGTGTGTTTATATACTATTGAGGACCAACTGTCCCCACAAGGATAGCAAAATCTGACAATTTCAACATTGTGGGGACATTCGGATGGTCCCCACAAGGAAATTGGTGCTGTTGTGTTTTTTAAACAAAAATAAATAAATAAAAGAGCCAAAAAGTTTCCTTTTCTTGACTGAGGTGACGGTTAGTGTGAGGTTTAGGTGCAGGTACAGCATTAATTAACAGTGATAATAATTGTCAATGCAAGGTCCTCATAAGGATAGTGAGACACGTGTGTGTGTGTGTGTGTGTGTGTGTGTGTGTGTGTGTGTGTTAGACCTCAGTGCCTGTCTGTTTCCTTCAGTATGGCACTTTCAGTTGAAGTAAGTTGTCATTAAACACTAACATTAACACAGACACAGGACTGACTGGGAGCTTCCTATAGAAATGATTTAAAAAAAACCTGAGTATTCCAGCATAATAAACTCTCACCTTTTCTCATATTAATCGTTAATAATGACATTTTTTGATACAACTACATTATTTAACACACATAAATGAACTGAAGTGAGCTGTTTTGAGCGCTCCGTGTTCACAAATCCCCCCCAAAGGTTGAGTGGATATTGACAAATCTCCACTTTTGATGAATGCCAGGAGGTGGCAGTGCAGCATCACTCAGCAGGAGCGTCCCCCCCCCCCCCCCCCCAAAAAAAATTAGACCCTCCAAAAAAAAAAAGAAAAGATCTTAGCCAAAAAATCCCTGCATGAGTTATTGACGTCCATAATCAGCCTCTCATTTGGCATATTTCTCTCTACTGTTGGCACCATTTAAAATAATCAACACCACTATGATGACTCAATTTCTGAATTCCAACTAGAAGAGCTGTTGCGGGGTGTGTTGGTAACACACTTTTAATGTGCTAATTCTCAAATGCATTCTCCAAAGTGGTCATACCCCACTCCATAACTGCAAGTGCCAAAACGATATTAAAATCAGCTGCCAGAACTGTCGAGTCCACTCGCGTCTCCAATGAATAAATAAATAAATAAATAAATAGAAAGAAAGATAGATAGATAAATAAATAAATAGAAATCGAGGACAATTTAAAACACTTGGCTGTTTTATATATTTCTCTCGAAAACCAGAGAGATAGTTTTGATACTTCATCTTGAGTTTTTATGACTGATGTTTAAAATGGATTCGGTGTTTAAATCACTGGAACAGCGTTTCGTATCAGAGATGAGCATAATGACTGCACATGACTTGTCTGTGCTAAAATGAACAAGTATCAGGACAGTGATTAAACAGAGGACTGTGTTAATGGAAAACAAGGGCTGTTAAAAAACTAATAATCGCGCATTATAGTGAAGATGAATGTGTACCTTTTAACTCGATGACTATTTCCTGGGAATTTTAAATTTTAAGTAATTAGAAAATTAAGCTTGTTGAAAAGTAAAGAGGTTCTGCTTTGGCTTTTTATTGCCTCTCACTTTTTATAAGGATGTTTACTTTTGTATTTTATAAGCGCTCTGTAATAAAGTGGAGGGAATTTCTCGACTAAAGTTTCTATCTTGAGGGTCAATCCAAAAGGGGAGCTATAAAAATCTACTATAAAGGTATGCTTTTAAAAAAAATGGCCAGCTTCGTGTGAAGAAATGTTTTAATTTTGTAGTTGTCCTGCATGTTACCTTTTCAGATATTCCCAGTGTTGAAACAGGAACACACAATAGGTTGGAAAAAAGATGATTTTCAGTGCGTATTGTGTTACTGCAAGGACACCGGGAGACTCGGTGCAGGTGTGACGGTCTGAACAGTCTGCGCACTGGACCCGAGCTCAAACCCACACGGGGATTTGACTAAGCGAGGCACTGAACACTCGGAGGCTATTATGACTTACCTGGATGCACTCTGACAAAGCCTGCACTCGCACGTCTGCAGATTTGGTTTCTGTCCTCTTTGGGGTTTTTGGGATGTTTTTTTTTTTTTTTTTCCAGGGGGGTTGTGGCTCTGCTCTCTCCCCTGTGAGGGGGTCTTTAGAGGCCCCTGGTCTGGGCATCAGGCTGTGTGTAAGGGAGAAGGGTCACCTCCGAGCGCTCGAGGTGTCGACTAACGTTGCCCGTCAATCAAGCTGTGGCCCTTAGCTAAAATCCGAACTCCACAGAGTGCGTCCAGCGACAGGTTAAAGAACTGCCCAGACATATGAAAACAAGATGGACACTGAGGAGCCGAGACAAAGAAGCGCCATTTGCTTTTGTAAGTCAGAGGTTCGTAAATGGTTCATTAGGACGGGATATTATTTGTGGACTTTTGAGTGATTAAAAAGAGATGGAATTAAAAAAAAAAAAGTGTTAAAATAAAAATAAAAATATGTATATCATCGTGTGTGTGTGTGTATATATATATATATATATATATATATATATATATATATATATATATATATACATACACACACACGCAGTATGTGTATTCATTCATTCATTCATTCATTCATTCAAATATACCATATATTTTGATTTATATTATATATTTTATAGCATTTTTTTTATATTTTACATTTTTACACCACACAAAATACCCCTGAAAAGGTGAATTTACAATAATAATAGTAATAATAATAATAATAATAATTACATATGAAATTTATTTCCCTTCATATGTTTCTTATTCTCGTCTCATGCAGTAGAATATTTCTACCTCAGGCTATTTTTGGAAGATTTTGTTTTGCTGCTTTTGCAGGAAGGTTTTTTTTTTTTTTTTTGTAACCTTGTTCTCCTGAATTGAATATTTTCTTTTTAGCAGCACACTAAGCTTTAGAGCACAAAAAGAAATAAATGTGGTTAACATCCCTGCACTGCTGCAAAGGGTGGGCTGTTTCATGGAAGGTTTAAACAACACGGAATTCATTCAAAGGAAGAACAGAGAGCCCTGAATGATGCAAAGGAAAAAAATATAGGTGTGTGTGTGTGTGTGTGTGTGTGTGTGTGTGTGTGTGTGTGTGTGTGTGTGTGTGTGAGACGCTTGTTGAATTATTGAAAATGATTCTTCTCTGTTCCCTGAATACCTCTTTATTAAAGGATAAAACCCCTAAAGAAGAGTAATATGGGTGTTTTTCTCTTCGCTATCACACACTACATTCTCACTCAGTACAGGAATGATTTTGCTCAGAGCGTTATGCAATGCTTTGGCAAATTCATCTATTATTCATCATGTATGTCTTTGTTTTGCTTTCCTTCATGCTACATAAAGCGTCAACTTTTTTCCTTCAGATATACACCCTTAAGTGGCTAATAATAGATTTAACTATCATTATTGTTTTAAAATATTCATTCTATACATGCATACGTCCGTGTGTGTGTGTGTGTGTTCACTTCTGCTGGTGTGTGTTCATCCAGAGCAGTAATGGATAGTGCTGGAGCGATGAATGGCCATATAACTGACCCCTCGCTGTATCACTGAACCTCTCTCCGTGTGTGTGTGTGTGTGTGTTTTGTTAAGAGAGGAAGGTTAGGGTCGTCAGTAGGAGTCCACTTAGCACTGCGGCATCCTCACAGCTCCTTACCAACCATGACTTTTCTAATATAAAGTTTGAAGAGCTTGAAAACTGACTGGTTGTCTGAAATTTTTTTTTTTTGCTCTGTAACAATATTACATTTACACCGTATTAATATTCATTGTAGTAAACATCGTAACTCATCAGCTATTTCATTCTGCCACATTCGTTATTATCACGGGTGAATGAAATTGTCACACCCTGCTGTGCTTCATATTCAGTTGTAAATATGTTTCACCAAAATAATCAGCGTGCGGAAATTTTCATCTTAGGCTGGTGCTTTTTTGATGAGCAGTTACATTTTCCTCGGCATAACTGTGGGTTTTGATTAATAGCTATTACAATGAAACATGGATGGAGTCCTAAGTTGGGGCTTGCGTATTTTTTTTTATTGTCTCGTTTCGCTAATTAAAAAGGAGTGCACTCGCTCGAACGTGCGATATGGCACACATCAATTTCAGCTGATCGCCTGGAGTCGTCACGAATTAATATCGCGGCTTCACAAATTGCTGCGTGTAGAAATTGATAAGATAATCGGCAAGGCTCAGAGTCTTCACAGACCTGTCCTGCGTGCTTTATTTACAGAAATAAGCAGCGGTGTAGTGTGGATTAGTGCTGTGGATTGGAGCCGCAGCCTGTATTGCTCAGCAGAGGAACGGAGTGTAAACATTCGGTCGTTCAGAGCTGTGTGCGGTATCCGGCACGTCGCTGTAGTTCAGCGGAAGGCCAGCGGTCTGTCTGCGGTTTGGTTCTGAATATAATGAGTGTGTTTATATTGTGTGAGTGCACTACTTTAGGAGAAAGCAGCTCTTTGACAGAATCGTGTGTTTTATTCTCAAATTGCAAACAGCCCTCGGAGATATTCCTGCTCGAATTTGATTTCAATTCAAAATGATTTTTTTTTTTGAGTTACCATTTTTTGTGGAGACTCTGTGGTGCAGTGACTCACAGTGGGTTTCTGACTCACAGCTCCAGGGTTCGAACCTGAGCTCGGGTTAGTGTATAACATCTCAGGAGAGTGTTCTCCATGCGGGTTTCCTCAGAGTTCTCCGGTTTCCTCACACCTCCCAAAAACACGTCTGTAGGCAGACGGGCTACACGAAATAAATTGGCCCTAGGTGTGTGTGTGTGTGTGTGTGTATGTCTCTGTAGGGTGTGTTCATGCCTCATGCACAGTGTTCCCAGGACAGACTCCAGCTCTCCCATAACCCCGACTCGAATAAAATGAAGATTACATGAAAGTATATTGAATATTCCCTGAATATGAACATTATTTTATTTCATTTTGAGCTACTACTATAATTTACAACTCAATGTTTAAAACTGTACAGTTATATAGAATTTACATGTGGACGTCCATGTAAGAATTAATAATCCCTGCTCGGTAATGATTAAAATGAATCGCTGTACACAATGAGAGAAATATCCAGTGTGACTTTTCCACTGTTTCACGTCTAGTCTTTTCTTTCTCTCTCCATCTCTCTGTCCATCCTGACAGCTCTTCATAGTGGTGGTGTGGAACTTTGAGCTCTACATGATCCCGCTGGCTCTGCTGCTCCTGCTGGCCTGGAATTACGTCCTCATCGCTTCGGGGAAGGACAGCAGACAGCGAGACGTGGTGAGTGAACCTGCACTCTCGCTTCAGCCGCGCCTCAGCCTTTTAGAGACGCACCTTCTCTTTCCTTTCATTATAGTGAAAAAAAAAAACCCAACAACAACTAGGTACTTTGAATATTGTGAACTTATTTCTTTTTTTTTTTCAAATCATGATTACACTGAATATTGAACATTTATTATTAAATTATTAATATGAATTAATAAATGATTAAAATGATGTATTGGAATTAGAATTAAATCACGTCTAAAATACAGAGCAGTTTATGTTCGAGAAAGTTCATGTAGAGAGACAGGAAAGTGTAGTTTTGTTTAACGTCTTAATATTATTTATAGATAAAGTCGGTTAAATTATATAGACTACATGCCCTCATTTGGATTTTAAATATTGAATATTTTAAAAATCGTCCGATTAAATTGGAGCATCTTAAAGAACTTTTCCTCAAGGTAGTATTTTTATGAACAGTTTCAAAGAGAAATTTACAGAAGATACGTGCATTTTCACAATTCGTTACATTTTTTAAAATTATTATTGAAATGCATTTGATTTAACTTAATTTTAAAAATCTATTCCAGACCTCGTTTCAATTTTATACCATGCAAAACTGATTTTAAAAAATGTGTTGAACGGTGATGTTCTGTGGTCATCTGCTTAATTGAAATATTCAGTACATAGAAAAACATTACATTTTTTATTTATTTTATTTTTTTTCCAAAACCCACTGGAATAGGATTTTAACATGATACAAACCTTTCCAAATATGATGTCGCTTTACAGAAATATGCTAGGTAAGATATAAGCAGTACATTTTCTGGGTGTCCTGGAGACATTACAGCATTTTTGTCCTTAATAAAATTCCCTTTATTGTTCTTTTTGACTTTTCATATCACGCGTGTCCGTCAAAGTGAGCGAAACTAACACAGAGTGTGCAGTAGAAGGAAAGATCAAATCACCTTCAACACGACTGCTCTGATTTTTTTCCTGTAGATGGCGACATTGTTTGCAAAAATTCTGAAACCAGGGCCCAAAATGTCCTGTATATATTTACCTGCCTGTTCACTTCATCTATACATTTATCTCCATGCGCTTTAATTTGCATGAATAAATCAAACAAGGAAAAAGGCTTGAAGTTAAAGACTATATTTACATAGTCAAGCAATACACACACACACACGCACACACGGACCCCTGCTTAATATCTGTTTATGTCTTTGCTTGCGCTATCCGTCTGGTGTGAACTGGTGAGCGTCATTATTTATCCTACACGTTTATACAGCGTGCTGTGCTGTGTTTCTGGTAACTGTAAACTAATCCGGATCACGGGTCAAGGTTCCAAAAGCAGGTAATGGGTCAAAGGTTATACCTTTGGGATCTGCGGATATAAAACGCATGGAGAATGTGAAAGCTGCTTCCCCACGAGCCCTCAGTCGTTCATACACTCTATTGTTCAGCATTTTGACGACTGTAACCACAACAGATGAGCCACTCGTGGGGCTGGCAAGAGCGAGAGAGTTCCGCTCACTGACACAATAAACAAACACACACGAGCGCATACACATGGGGTCTGCTTTTCATTAAACTGCAACACACTGATGAGGTTGGCCACTTTCTCTCTTGCAGTCATTAGAAAAGGAAGTTACTTTATTATCAACTCCAGAGGAAGTCTGAAAAAAAATTCAAGTGGTTCTTGTATTTGTACACGGCTTGTCCTTGTGTGTGTATATATATATATATATATATATATATATATATATAAAACGTGTGTGTGTGTGTGTGAGAGACAGAGAGAGAGGATGTGTGCGGGCATGTGTTTGAAGGAGCGTATGTTTGAAGGTGCACATTTACAGTACATTTACAGTGTGTTGCAAAAGTATTAGCCCCCTCCTATTGTGTTTTCTTTTTCTAATCCAACGCAACAGCTACAACACAGTTTATATCCTCAGCAACAGCATGATCGAAAAGCAGAATTTTAGAAAAGTTTACATGAATTTCTAAATTTCTTCGTCCCCGTATTGCTTTTATGACAGCGCACTGGCATATACTCGATGAGTTCGTATAAAAATCTGACAAACAAGTTTAAATCAAATCACTCGGATTATCATCCGAACAAGTATATAGATCAATTCTAAGCTTTCGTATAAAGAGCAACATGGCCAAGATTGCAAATTTGCTTGCATTTAAATAGTGATGTCGAAATAGTGCAGAATATTGAGCACTGACTATTCAAGATATTTCCTTTTTTTTTGTCTTTTTTTTTTTGTTTTACATTTTTTTCAAAATCCTACTAAAACTTTCCGACTTGTGGACCCCACTTTACATGCTTTTTTTCACTCACTGCATTTACATGCAATATTTATGCCAGTTATCATATTTTCTGTACAGGATTTTACCTTGACGCTGTTATTTGTCAGTGATCCAGCCGTCCAAAATTGTATCTTTCTATGTTTTCTATATATATATTTTTTTTACAAGTTTCATGTCTGGAGCTCAGTTAAGCGATGAGCTTTGAAAATATTCCCCTAGTAAAACTTTGTCATTCATGTTTCTGTCACTTGAGTAGTGGTGCCAAGCTCCTAGTTGTTGGCAGGATATAATTTCAAATAACGCTGTGTCTAACTCTCCACTAAACCCACTGACAGATAAGTACAGGCTGCTACGACGCAGTGGCCGGCCTGCCTCTCACTGAGAGTTAAAGAGCTGCCCAGGCTGTGAGGCTTACTGATAGGCTTCTGTGATATCCACATGGATCTGTATAAGCACATGGGTGGGATCGTATGTCCCATAACATGAATATGAATGAGAATGCCCTCATATTGAAAGTTACACCGAGCAGAATGTGTATGTTTTGTGTGACGGTCGCAAGCCGCCGGCTAGATGCCGTGTTCTCATATCTGATGACTGCAGAGGTGAGAAGCATTTTCTCAGTCAACAAACTACCATGAGACTTCATCACTTATCCCCTGACTACATTCTCCACTTCTTACCTCTTCATATCGTTCCAACTTTATGGAAAACCTATTGCATCTTTGAGTTAGTCAGCCTACCATATAATTCTTAATTTAGAAGGGCTGTTGATGCATGCTGTGTAAATCTTTTCCCCAGTATTTTACGACCACCCCCTGCTGTTTTGTTTGTGTATGAGTCTATTTAGCTTATTCCAATACCAATGTAATATGCCCATGTTGCAATAAATATAGCCTATTAAAAATTTGTCTCTGAAGAAATAAACACGCAAACACAAAATACAAACACACTATAAGTAGATAAAGGTGCATCTTTTCTCTCCTGGTCCTCCATTTTTGTGTTCAACAGCTTATCCTAGTCTTCTAAATATGCCGTGGAATTAACTTCTAGTTAAGTGGTTTCCTCTGTGCGGTTTCTGCTTCATGAAACCAAAGTCATGGCACTGACACAATCAGGAAAAGAGAAAGAAGGAAAGACCTAGCCACTGGCAGTTGCTTTAAACAACATGTAAAATTAAACCAATGCCCTTCGCCAAATGTCAGCATTTGGAAAGTTATGATTTTTCAAAAGCCTGTCAAAGGCTAATTCTCTTTGGAAGACATGAGCACTCCACTCAGCCCTTCATATCTTCAAGCCAATGTGTAATATTGTTTTTATTATATGGACACACCCATAAAAAAATCCGCAAATTAATCAAAAGAATTTCAATTTTGAACCGGTTCGCCATTTTGACAGCGCACGTCCAGCCAGTGGGAAAACACTGGGAGTGACATCATCGGAGTGAAATATCAGGAAATAAGTCACTCAGATCCTTGATGTTTTCAACACAAGAAGATACACTTCATATCTTCAAACCAATGTATGATTTTTTTTTTGTTATTATAGAGACACATTCACAAACAAGAAGTGCCCAAATTTATTGAGACGAACTCAAGGTGATTATTCTCTGAGCCTGAGGCGGATAATTGTCTTGGTATAAATACACAGGCGATTATTTTAAAAAATCATATTTAAAAAATTATTTCAAACTTCAAAAGCAGCATGCAAACGTAATGTGTCACTTATCTATGCGACTCACATAAAATACTTTGTTTTGAAAGCGATAAAATAAATCGCAATACCACCTTACCTTTGAATAGTTTTAGACCAAACTTCGTAGCATCTTTAGTGCTTTTAGGAACAGCATTTTCTTTCTTTCATAATTGAAATAGTCCGAATTACTCAACTAATCAGTGCACACGATTTTCTATAATCACCTGCATATATATATATGTAAAATATGTACTACAATATATTCAGGAAAAAAACAAACTCTCACTTTCGGCTGTCATTTAATTGAAGGTTGTTACCTCAAGGGTTGACATGCTAACTCAACTCTTAACCTGTAGTCAGCTGACCCCTGACTCTCGTATTCTTTCCCTGTGCTCTCCATGCCACCCCTCCACCAATTACCTGACCTCTCTGTCAGAGCCTGTTATTGTTAAAAGCTCTTTTTACCATCTGGGAAGGCTATACTCTAAACATCAGAGTATCCTCTCAAACTGGTGTTTCCAAAGTGGAAGATGTTTAGCTGGTCTGAGAACTGTATAAGTAGGCTCCTTCGGTTCCTTAGAGAGGAATTTCCAAACCACAATGAATGGATATTATGAGGATGAATTAGGGGTTCAGAGGGGGTGCCACCATCTTTGGATGCAAGTCAGACAGATCATGACTTCTGAACCGAGCCTGTCGATCATCAGAACAAAAATGGACCAGATCTGTCAATCATCTGGACCATTTGAGAACAAATCTAGACCAACCCTGTTGATCTGTAACAATCATTGTAAAAGCCAGAATGAGCTCGATGCACTTCAGAGTTCTCATTATATTACAGTGGTTATAAAGGAGACTCCTACTGGTGATGCTTGGAACTGCCCTCACTATACAGGTCAGGAAGCTACAACTTGGCAGCTCAAGCTAGTCTGACATTACCTGTCAGTGTCTGGCTCATTTCCTGTAGAGAGCCAGTGATCTCAGTGCCTTCACTGACCTCCCCTCCACCCCCAGCTTCCAGTTCAGTTTGTTTGGAGACCTGGAAGGTTTTGGTGGGGCTCCATAACGACCACTTGGGCTCAGTCAAGCGTTGGACAGCTCAGTTGGAATTGAGAGGAGCAGGGCCCGTGGCGGGCCCTGAAAGACCCACGCTGCTGAATCCACTGGCCCGGAAAACACTTTACCAGATGTTTCAAAGGTGTTAATTATAGCAAATTCTGCCAGAGCTGGAGAAACATAGTGACATCTCTTTCACCAGCCCGTATGCAATTAAGCATTTTAAGGTACTTCTCAGTAACCTTGTCAGTGGTTTGAGGGCAGGGATAATGTACTCTTCATGCCTTTGTCTTTCTTTTGTGTCTTATTTCTGGCTGTTTTTCATGTCACTGAAATGAATGTGTATAGAATCTGTAGTAGATGCCATGACATTTCTCATGCTTTTGTAAGTCGTTTTGATACAAAGGCCTTCCATATTTGCATGTACCACAAAGATATTCAAGACAAGGTCTGACTACTTCACAAGCGAGGAATGTTTTTTTTTTTTTTTTGGTCTTGTTTTTGAAACTGTATTTCCATGTGGTATTGTTTCTAAATACTTCACAACCCACTGAAAGTGAGTACGGGATTGTGCATTGTTTTAAACACTGTGATGTAGACAGTCAGCTGGAAGATCTAAAGCGTCAGTGTCTCCCATGAGGCTTGATCTCAAGGAGAAGCCTGTCATCGATCCATCACTCTGTCCAACTTACCGTCTGACGTCAGTGTGGAACAAGCTGCCATCATGTCATGTGGCCGGAGAAAGAGCAGCACGATAAGACCCCTGTTGCTTCAGTATCATAGAAAAAAGTCGAGGGTGGTCATTTAAACCAAGTGTATTTTTACTGACTCACTCAGTAAGAAGCTGTACAGGTAGTTTAATCAAGTTTTTCAGTTTCCCCTTTCTTTCGTTTTGTCTGGTTTGAGCTGTGCTTTGTCTGTTATTTTTTTCCCATTGTGTGTGTAATTTGAAAAACAAACCGCTTGGATGGAGCTTCATGAATAAAGGATAGGCTGTGCTTTTCCTTACCGTCTTCTGGTACAGGTGGGTTGCTCTGGGGGAAATGTGGAGCCTGTCAAGCCCACCTCCAGTGTCAATCACTGCACAGTGAAATATAAAGGGAAACTAAATGAGAGCCTGTCTCTCAATCGTGCTCCATGCTAACTCTTCTTTCAGCCTGGTGCTCTGGCTCTGGGCTGAGTCGACTGGGATGGCACACGAAAAAAAAAAAAGAGGTGTGTGTGTGATGGCAGGGCCAAGAGAGGAGGTGGAGGAGGAGGAAGATGAGGAAGAGAAGGAGAGCGGTTTTTCGGGCCTTTAATCCACCTCAGTGCCACCACCTCTTCCAACAATGCACTCCCGCCAGCAAGACGTTGAATCTTGTGCGGCTGGCAGACATATCTCCGCTCCTCCGTGCCAGCCCCTGACAGGTGACAAAATCAAAAGGTCACGTCACTTTGAACTGGCAGCGTTTGTTGCCCCGCTGATTTCCCCCGTGCCAGCATGGCTCCGAGTCGCTCACAGACGAGGTTTGAAGCGAGGAGAGAAGCGACTTTGGCAGCTCCCTACACTTCATCCCTGTGAACTTTTGTACCTGAGATTTTGCTAACAATGTGGATGATCTACACAGCTTTGTCACGGCTGCTGCTGCTGCTGTTGTTGTTGATGCAACTGTGTTTCTTGCTGGCAGGGTTTTGTTTACAGAACACTGACTGTGTTTTTGAGGTATCCTCAGGGTCTGTACCATGTTACAGATTAGAGTTGAATAAAAGCCATGGGATGAAACGCTATGATGCAGCTTCTTACTTGTGGGACTGCCTGACCCTGGCATGTTTCTGAACTGCAGCGCTAAACCCAGCAGCTCTCTGATCAATGTGTTTGCCTTGTAAAGCTCAGCCCTAAAGAGACAAAGTGTCTCTGCCACACAGAACAGCACCGAGTCTGACCTTATATTACTTAGCCTATTTAGCTCTCTTAGCATACATAACTGCATTAGGCAACCAAGACCGATTGGCAAAAACAGTGTTTATTCTTCTGCTAAATCAATACGTCGACCAATTAGTGCTCCTCTCCTTGCAATCTGCCTCTCTTGCCAGTAGCTTCAGTCTTTGACTTCAGCCTCTGCAGGGGTCAAGCCAGAGACAGCCAACATTGGCATGAGCACAAGCCCTCCCTTTGACCAGCAGTGCTCTGACAGCCTGTGAAGAGACTGTTTGGGCTGGAGGTGCTCCGGCGAGAGTCCTTATCAGCCTTCCAGGCTTGGGCTCTCCCGGGTCCCCCTGATCCACACACCGCATACAAAGCAGGACCATGCCCCAAGCAGCTGGAGACGCTAGAGATGTCTTCCATTTCAAAGAGGAGCAAGAGGAGGGGAGAGGGGTTGGGGCAAAAAATGAAAGTATATATCTTCATGTCGGATGGGTTGTCTGGCTTGGGCATCTATTCCCGGCGCACCTGTCATGGTGAAGGTTAGAATTAAAAGCACAGATAGCACAGTTCTTCCTTTGCTGATAGTGGAGGAGAGAAAAAGTGCATTAACCTGCCAAGATGAATGTCACAGAGCAGGGCTGGGGATGGTGCCAATGCTAGCTGAAAGGCCAAACTGCAGAGGATCTTGTGCTCTCTCTCTGTGACTGTCAGTAAAAGACCCACTCTGACTGATTCATGACCTTGTTTTTTTTTTTCCCCTCAAAAATGCTTATTCTCCTCTTCATTGATTGCTAAATGCTCAATTTGCACAACATGATTGATTGTCTTTTTCTCTCAAATAATCGAGACTAGCCTCTACTTAACCCTGCTATTGAAACCACATTACTCTGGTAGATTTGTTCACCCTTTAGCACAAAGCATCATCAGTTCACTCCTAGCAATTCCTCCATCTCTCCTGAACCCTCCTTTTGTTTCTGCCTCTAGCAGTATTTACATAAGAGGCTTATGGCAGCGTGCACTCTGCCTTTTAGCCAAGACAAAGGAACAAAAGCTATTGTTTGCTAAGTAACAATTTTTGGATGTCACAGAAAACTCATTTATGTGATGCGGAAAGTCAAAAAATAATAAAAAGAAATTGCTCCTTGCGATAGATTTCGGCGGGGGTGGGGGTACGGAGGGGGTTGGTATTTGTAGAAATTGCTTTATGTAAATAGCCTACACATGACCTTGAAGCTTTTGATGCGTGATTGACAAGACGAGCCGCAAGAAGAGAAATAACGATCTGTGCATGTTCCCTCCTCCGGCAATGAAAATAGGCATGTGATATGGACTCTTTTCGGGCTCCCAGGGGCCACACATGCTTGATAGAGTGTTTTCAATTGACCGAGATAAACTCTTTATATGTCTGCCAGCACACTGCCTGATATTTGTGCCTGTGCCTCTGTATTGGCTTCTCCAGCTTGGTAAATTATGATGGGATGTGTGTGAATAATTAATCCATCTACATTATCAGTACAGACAGTATTTTTGTTCTTTCAGTGACAATCATTCACTGACCTTGCATTTTATCATATTATGACTTCTTTCACTGTAATACATCACACATTATAATGTTTTCCATAGACAAAGTTTTAATGATTGTATGTGTCTGACATCCCTGTGCTCAGCAGACCGCGTGACCAGTCTTTGCCAGACTTTTTCTTGAAATATCTGTTAAAGGAGAACCGAAGGCAAATTTATTATCAAAATTCTATTTATCTCATTTTATTAAATATAGGAATGCATTTTTGATGGCTATTTTGTCAGTGCTATAGCAAGTTACGAGTGTTTATCAGTCCATGTGTCAAAGCAATGACCGTAAACGAGATGCGTTGAGACCTGTGCGAGACATCGTAGGACGGAAGTAAAACGTACAGCGGAAATCAAAGTGACCGACATCTGCCGACGTTGTCAAAAGACGCACGCGCCCTCATTCGAGGGCTGACGGAGTCAAGCCGGAAGTTTTGTTTGTTTTGATAGCGACCAGGAAAGTTTGAAAAAAGTAGGCAGTAATCGTCATCGTTTTTGTACAATATTTAATTTGGAAAACAGTTTTCAAAATGGCGGCACTGACACCTGGCTGACACGTCACGTTTCGAAGTCTCGCACAAGTCTCGTGTAGATCGCACGGATAAGCGACGCCTGCCGTCGACCAAACGAACTAAATTCAACACGGCTAAAAACCGAACAGGCTGATAAGTATAATATTTAATTGCAATTAGTTGCCAATACGAGTCACGATATAAGGTTACTAAAATCGGAAACGTAATTGAATAACATGTTAATTAAGAAATAAAGCAAGTTTAAAAATGACTTCAGTTCTCCTTTAAAACTGTCAGATGTTATACACTGCATTCAAGTCAGGTCAGGAGACTGAGATGGTCATGACAAAACTTCTTTCTGTTTTTTCTTTTTCTTTTTTTTTTTTTACCCAGAAACCTTGGGGAACGCAAACTTTTTAACTGCACATGTACGAGGACAAAAACAGACGCATACAGTAAATAAACAGTCACCTGCTATGGCAAATGTGAATTGTGGGGTATATTTTAAGCCGATTAAAATATTTTATATGAATGTAATATACAGGATATGTAATTTATCTCAAATATCTAAAAGATATGTGATTCTCCTGGGACGTGCAGGGTTTTTTTTTAATTGTTCAGAAATATTCTGATGAATGAAAGAATGATGAAGGAAAGTAATAATGTGTGCAAATATTTCCTTCTTAAGAAATAAGTGGCTCTTGGTAGTGATCTCAAGTCCACTAGACGTACAATCAAATTCTTTTACTTGCATTTGAAAATCTCTTTACAATGCAGGCCTCCATGTGTATTACAGAGTAAAATAGGTATTTAGAGGAGAACGGGATTTGCTCAATGACACCCTGGTTTTCTCTGGAGACTTGTATGCGTAACCGAACAAAGGTTATTTGACACTTCAATTAACCGAATAGTTAAGAATAAAACCTCTGTGAATACATTTTTTTTTCCAAGGTTCTTCACGTCCCGTTTCTTACAGCAGATTATACTGAGTGGAAAGATGCTTTGTGCTGCACATCTGGCTGTACTACACATCTGGCTGTTCTGCAGTGCTAAACATGAGAGCATAATTAACCTCTGTTGCCTGGATAATATTGATTCACCTTGAGTTTTTGTGGACGCCAAGCACAACTACAATTCGGCTTAAATTCATTTCAGATTGTTAAGATGGGTCCCGTCCCATTGGTGCTCATGTCCATCACTTTTCTTCCTCACTGTATGTCTGTTAAAGAGAATTACAGTAAGTGGCCGTAATTTTGGTTAAGGGTAACTTTGCTTGTCTTGTGGTCTTGGTTCACTGAAATGTATATTTTAGCACTGTGTCCAAGCTGAAGGTTTAAGTGAAGTTTTAACCTCATGATCAAGAGGATACAGATACAGTGGTGCTTGAAAGTTTGTGAACCCTTTAGAATTTTCTATATTTCTGCATAAATATGACCTAAAACATCATCAGATTTTCACACAAGTCCTAAAAGTAGATAAAGAGAACCCAGTTAAACAAATGAGACACAAATATTATACTTGGTCATTTATTTATTGATGAAAATGATCCAATATTACATATCTGTGAGTGGCAAAAGTATGTGAACCTTTGCTTTCAGTATCTGGTGTGACCCCCTTGTGCAGCAATAACTGCAACTAAACGTTTGCGGTAACTGTTAATCAGCCCTGCACACCGGCTTGGAGGAATTTTAGCCCATTCCTCCATACAGAACAGCTTCAACTCTGGGATGTTGGTAGGTTTCCTCACATGAACTGCTCGCTTCAGGTCCTTCCACAACATTTCGATTGGATTAAGGTCAGGACTTTGACTTGGCCATTCCAAAACATTAACTTTATTCTTCTTTAACCATTCTTTGGTAGAACGACTTGTGTGCTTAGGGTCGTTGTCTTGTTGCATGACCCACCTTCTCTTGAGATTCAGTTCATGGACAGATGTCCTGACATTTTCCTTTAGAATTTGCTGGTATAATTCAGAATTCATTGTTCCATCAATGATGGGAAGCCGTCCTGGCCCAGATGCAGCAAAACAGGCCTGAACCATGATACTACCACCACCATGTTTCACAGATGGGATAAGGTTCTTATACTGGAATGCAGTGTTTTCCTTTCTCCAAACATAACGCTTCTCATTTAAACCATAAAGCTCTATTTTGGTCTCATCTGTCCACAAAACATTTTTCCAATAGCCTTTTGGCTTGTCCACGTGATCTTTAGCAAACTGCAGACGAGCAGCAATGTTCTTTTTGGAGAGCAGTGGCTTTCTCCTTGCAACCCTGCCATACACACCATTGTTGTTCAGTGTTCTCCTGATGGTGGACTCATGAACATTAACATTAGCCAATGTGAGAGAGGCCTTCAGTTGCTTAGAAGTTACCCTGGGGTCCTTTGTGACCTCGCTGACTATTACACGCCTTGCTCTTGGAGTGATCTTTGCTGGTCGACCACTCCTGGGGAGGGTAACAATGGTCTTGAATTTCCTCCATTTGTACACAATCTGTCTGACTGTGGATTGGTGGAGTCCAAACTCTTTAGAGATGGTTTTGTAACCTTTTCCAGCCTGATGAGCATCAACAACGCTTTTTCTGAGGTCCTCAGAAATCTCCTTTGTTCGTGCCATGATACACTTCCACAAACATGTGTTGTGAAGATCAGACTTTGATAGATCCCTGTTCTTTAAATAAAACAGGGTGCCCACTCACACCTGATTGTCATCCCATTGATTGGAAACACCGGACTCTAATTTCACCTTCAAATTAACTGTGAATCCTAAAGGTTCACATACTTTTGCCACTCACAGATATGTAATATTGGATCATTTTCCTCAGTAAATAAATGATCAAATATATTTTTGTCTCATTTGTTTAACTGGGTTCTCTTTATCTACTTTTAGGACTTGTGTGAAAATCTGATGATGTTTTAGGTCATAGTTATGCAGAAATATAGAAAATTCTAAAGGGTTCACAAACTTTCAAGCATCACTGTAATGGGCTTTCTCTCTCTCACACACACACACACACACACACACAAAGAACAGTTTTCATGATGGATGTAGAAATGCAACACATTGTGCACATGAAATTGATTCCCATTTGTTTCTGTTCTTTTACATGCTCATCAGCAAGCAGTGGAGGATTTGCTGGAGGGTGAGGACGAGGACTCTGACAGAGATGACAAGGTAATTATCACTCACGGGGACTTAGTTTGTGCTCTGGTGCAGATTCACGGTTAGGTGACAGGCTAAACAAAATATTAGTGAATGCTCCGAGATGCAGATGGCCCTGAAGATATCTTTGACAATGTTTCATTTTCAAAATTTACCTTGTAATTGCATAAAAACCAAAACCTTTAACATTATATTCAGATTGAATGAAAGTTACTGATCATTTTTTATGCTTATGGTTCAGTTCAGGAAATATTTCTCTTGCTGAGCTTTCACATTTTGAGAACATCACAAATAGCTCAAGTCGACAGCTGTGCGTTTTCAGTTCAAACTACGAGCTCAAACGGTCAAAGTAACCGCTAAGATGTTGGGTTTTTTTTCCCCAAGCCCGGAATAAAGGAAAGGTAAATGAATCAGCCATAAATAAACCAGGTTTGAAAGTCCCAGTGTTGAGCTTCTGATATTTCTTCGGGCCATTGAAGAGTAATTAATAGCAGGCTGAATGCATGGAAAGACCGAGCTGATGATTGTTTTGGGGAATTGAAGTGGAAGATTGAGAGGTAGCCACATTACGTGGATGAATTAAGATATTTTCTTCTTCAAAATTTATATGTAAACGGGTCAATATCATACAGGGTCTGTTTACTGAAGGTTCATGAAACAAAGGTGAGTGTAATCTGAGAATTGTGATTTGTAAGAACGGTGAAATGCACTTTAAATGGTAACGTGGATAAGATCATGTTTTAATTGTGCGCACAACTCTAATGGCACCAGGATGCGATGTAAATTGGGCTTGAACTATTTCTCAACCAAACCGTAATAGTATATGCTTTTGTGTACCGATGAATATTTATTAATTTTTTTCCGTGAATTGAAAAATCTTACCAGAAAGCAGGAAGGTCAAGAAGAGAAAAAGAAAAAGCCTCATCTTTAGACACAAACATAAGGTCAAGGTACTGATAATTAGCTGCTCGTTGTAGAGTTGTGTCGTGTATGATTAGTGAACCTGGTTTGAAGTTGAAACAAATGAGGCTGAAACTTGTGCCAGTGTGCGGTGATTGTTCCCACATTTTCATTTGTTTTGTCTGGATGGTTTATATCGTGTTTGCCTTACAATTACAATTACCCTAATATGGTGTCCTGGTCAGTGTTCATTTGCTTTGGCAAACCTGTAGAACAAACCCACATTAATCACGGGGCGAGACATCACAAACGGCATTTCACTCTTGAAGATTTATCTCTGAGCCGACACACTTTTAGTTTTCATATTTGGTGAAAGTCACAGTGTTAGTAAGTCAAGGATCTATGATTATGATCATTATGACAGTAAGCATCCTCTATATCCTACACTATAAAACCTACAGTATGCTACATCTCACTGTGCGCATATTCAAACGATTTTTTCCCCTCCTCCTGGCTGCCAGTGTCTCATTTCAGCTGCCTACAAATTTGAAAAGGGATATTTTTCTTCTTTATTTCTTCTCCCATTTCCCTTTCCCTCGTCCCCTCTTCTGTCTTATGTGCTCTTGATTACGACTCCTCTGACACTGTCCTGTTCCTTCACAACTGGTTAAGTTCACTGTACTTTCAAGGGTGAATGAAATATAAGTGGGATTTCACATCTCTCTCTCTCTCTCTTTCCCTTGCTTAGAGCCTACGACCCTGCACTCTCATTACTTCTTCTGTTTGCTCAAATAGTAAAATATTAAGGTCAGGTCAGGGGAGGCCCTTTTTACTGGAGGAAGGTTTCAGAGTAAAAAAAGGATGAATAAATGTGCCAAGGCCTCATTTTAATTGAACCTGAAGCATATGTTGCAAGTATGTGCAATACGTCCCAGATGTTTTAGCCTGGCCTCATGCTTGGCTCTATCCCCGCCCTGCACCAGGCAGCTATTAGCTGCATAACCTTTGGCCCTGGGGCTAAATGGGGTATTACGTGGCAAAAAAGTGGAGCACCTGCTTCCCATTGGACCTTGGACCCCTCGCGGGCAGGGCCTGAGCTTCGGACACGTGTTTTCACTTAGCAGATTGTTGGGCGGTCGTGAAAAGTGTCTTTCTTCTGAGTTAGTGTAGATATTAGTCGCATACTCTCAATGAAAGTCTAAATTCAAGGCTAATTGATGGGGACACCTGAGTTGTTAAACTGGAGCAGACACCTGGAGAAGGAAAAGGAAAACAAATGTAAGAACCAGCAGCTACCTCTAGGTCAGTAGAAGGTATCATGGGGTAGGTTTATCAGGCATATTGTTTTGACTGAACACCTGTCCAGGTGAAATGAACGCTTTATATCAGACCTCGAAGGTTTAGATTTGTGGCAGTGCACGGCACTGGAATAATTTTTCCTGTCCACCAGATGTGGGATTGAAGTCCATAAGTCTACCTAGACTGCTGTTTGTTGCCTACATCATGTACCGCTTTATGAACCCAATAACTCAGCAGGACCTTTTTTATTTATTCGCCTGAAAAAGTTTCTCACAATACACATACAAGTGAAAATGAAGCCATTTCTTCCTGCCAAAGGGCCATACTCTATGCTCCAACATCACAAGCGTAAGCCATGTATTTGTTGAATCCTCCTCCTCCCCGCTGTTTGCCAGGCTCATGCCAATGTTTGTGCCTGTGTGTGTGCATATTGTGTTGAAAAAGCCGGTCTCAGGAGAACTCACTGTCTCCACCAAAGACATCATCAACCGGCATAATAACAGCCGAAACATCTTTAACACCTGCTCCGCCAAACTAAAGTAAACACACAGACGGAACGGCAGGTAATTACCCAGGTGATAATGAGCTTTCCCTTGCACCACAGTGTTATTGTTAAACCTCACCGAATACATACGTGTGGATTTAAATAGGAGCATTGGGGCTCAGCGCTAGGAGACTAGGGCTAATAGTCAATATGGCAGCACAGCTGTCTTGCAGTTGTGTGCATCTGCAGTTTGCCCCAAGGGTCACTGGGTCATATGCATTGTGTCTTGTAGTAAGAATGTTGATCTTGAACAATTTTATTCATATTATCTTTGTAATGTAAGCGGGTTTGGATTTATATAATGGTCCATACTGTACTGTATACAGCTTAAACTTAGCATTATTAAATAATAGGAATGTTAACATATGAATAGTAATATAGTGAACTCGTGATAGTATCATAAACCCATGATAGATTGACTATCGAGTGATAAAAGTGACCTGTCCAGGGTGTTCTCCTTCTCCCGCCTCTCACCCAATGTCAGCTGGGATTGGCTCCAGTTCCTTCGCAACCCACAATGGGTAAGTGGTGTAGAGAATGAATGAATGAATGAATGAATAGTATAGTATAGTAAAGTAATGGGCGGCACGGTGGTGTAGTGGTTAGCGCTGTCGCCTCACAGCAAGAAGGTCCTGGGTTCGAGCCCCGGGGCTGGCGAGGGCCTTTCTGTGTGGAGTTTGCATGTTCTCCCCGTGTCCGCGTGGGTTTCCTCTGGGTGCTCCGGTTTCCCCCACAGTCCAAAGACATGCAGGTTAGGTTAACTGGTGACTCTAAATTGACCGTAGGTGTGAATGTGAGTGTGAATGGTTGTCTGTGTCTATGTGTCAGCCCTGTGATGACCTGGCGACTTGTCCAGGGTGTACCCCGCCTTTCGCCCGTAGTCAGCTGGGATAGGCTCCAGCTTGCCTGCGACCCTGTAGAAGGATAAAGCGGCTAGAGATAATGAGATGAGATGAGATGAGATGAGTAAAGTAGTGAGAGTAATTATTAAGTAATATATAGGGAAGCACAATAATGGCCATGGGGCAGCATGGTGGTCTAGTGGTTAGCACTGTTGCCTCACAGCAAGCATGTTCTGGGTTCGAACCTCATGGCCAATGGGAGCCTTTCTATGTGGAAAGCATGTTCTCCCCATGTCTGCATGGGTTTCCTCTGGGTGCATCGGTTTCCCCTGCAGTCCAAAGACATGAAGTTAGGTTAACTGGTGGCTCTAAATTGTCCATCGATCAAGCTTGGAGAGGGATGGGCTCCGCCCAGTTTAAAAATGCCCAATGGACTGTTAAAATGTCATTAGTGGTGCCATAGGGGCCATTGCCTTGCTGGCTATGGGACGAAGAGTAATGGTAATAGGACCTAATTACTTTACATAATATTAACCTATTGATTATTTGCTATCATTACTCAGCCAGTTTAGAGGCACTGTAGCTTTATTGAACTTTGTTACTCATTTTACATCAACTACTTTAATCCCTTAAAATCTCTTAAAGCCTCATTACTTAGTTATTAATTTTAAAAGCATATCAAGTCGTAACTATTCAGCATTTTGACTACTATTAGGAATTTTATACTGATCTATCTGTAAATCAGTATAAAAATAGTCTATCTGTCTGTTTGATTGATTGATTTTTTAATCAATTTTTTCATTTGCTAATTCCCACAAGCTAGCTCTTCCCTATCACACGACAACTTCCAAACTGGAAGAATGAGTGCTAGCACGTGCTTCCATCAAGATATGTGAAGCCATCTTTTCAAACTGCTGCTCGTGTTACATCACAGCGCAGTGCAACACACTTGGAGGAATGCACTATTTGCCTTCTTCCACATACAGTACATGTGCTCACAGCCATCCACAATTGGCTAATGTCACAGTGATTATCAACACAGACAGCACATGCCACCCCTCCCACCCAGAGAGCACGGCTATGATCTCTTACATCATCGGGGTTCAAACTCACGATGGGGTGAACAGATTTCTGCGGCACCATTCGGGCACTTGATGTATATAGATATAAGAAAGTAAGTGGAATGTAAATCTGGACCTACCAACGGGTCTTGTGGGCTCAAGATATTTCACGAGATACATATTCATAGCATCGTTCACATTATTTATAATTCATATGAATTAAATGTGTATTAATTAACCTTCAGTAAGTGCTTTACTTTCAATGCAATGGATCTCAGAAACAGTGGACACAAGGTAGGGATACACTCTGGATACAGGACATCACACACACACACACACACACACACACACACACACACACACACACACACACACACACACACACAAGGACCCAGGCCACCAAAAAGCATGTTTCATACATAGAGGTGGGAGAAAACCAGAGAACCCTTAGGAAACCCAGAAAGGGACAATGTGCTAAACATCACACTGGCAGTAACCTGAGATCAAGATGGTATCTCAGACCCTAATAGATGTGTGTGTGTGTGTATAAAATTGCTGGGTTTCACGTGATGTCACATCCGCCTCATTAGTTATTCAGTACTTTAGCTGGTGGTCTACCAAAGCTCAGCTGACAAAGCGTTTGTACAGAGAAGGTGCATTGCTGGCATGAAAAACGCCTCACACTTGCGTTGTTTTAGGCTGTTCAAATCGATCAAACCATGAAACTGATAAAAGTTTCTTCAGGGTTCCACTGTGAACTAATAAAAAAGGGTGAACGAACACAGGATTTCACAAAAAGACGTCGAGAAAGGTGGCTTTTGAGCCTCTCAGTGAAATCGAAGGGAGTCGAGTCGAAGCATGCTCGAGTTTGCAGTGATCACTTGGTGAAAGGTTTGTATCTCCCTCTCAGCGATGGCCTTAGTGTTTTCCAAGTACTTTTCTTGCTATGTATTGTTATTTTACGGTACTTTTTTTAGTCACGAAGCACTAAAGTCCCCAGCTGTTTCTTTGTTTCCTCCTCACAAAGTCCATATGCATGAAGGTCGCGACAAAATTCTTCCCCAGCCGTACAGTTACAATGCTCCGTGATCACTTCTCCGTCTTGTTTAACTAAGATCCAGGTCTTTAAAGGGGTTTCTGATGATCTTTGTGAATGATTTACCTGAGAGATAAGAGCCAACACAAGCGAGAATCAAGCGAACTGTTGTTTGTTTACACTTCAACTTGCAGCGCTTTGTTGTAAAGACGTGAACGAAAAGCTTAAAAAAAAACCGTACTTACACGGGCAGAAACAATAAAGGATTCATTGGGCAGCGACTTGATAGCGAGGTCCTTTACCCAGCCACATACAAAAAAGTTGTAATCCTCCATACTCTTCCACGCTTTCATCTGTTTTGCGGTGTAGAAGGACGTCTGCAACACCAGATAGTTCGAGATGTGGCGGAACTCGACTGAAGGGTAGTTTTCAAGATCGTATGACAAATCCTTCTTTCCCAGACTGTAGGGGTCGATTCCATTGCACATAGCAATCTCATCTCATCTCATCTCATTATCTCTAGCCGCTTTATCCTGTTCTACAGGGTCGCAGGCAAGCTGGAGCCTATCCCAGCTGACTACGGGCGAAAGGCGGGGTACACCCTGGACAAGTCGCCAGGTCATCACAGGGCTGACACATAGACGCAGACAACCATTCACACTCACATTCACACCTACGGTCAATTTAGAGTCACCAGTTAACCTAACCTGCATGTCTTTGGACTGTGGGGGAAAACGGAGCACCCGGAGGAAACCCACGCGGACACGGGGAGAACATGCAAACTCCACACAGAAAGGCCCTCGCCGGCCACGGGGCTCGAACCCGGACCTTCCTGCTGTGAGGCGACAGCGCTAACCACTACACCACCGTGCCGTCCCCACATAGCAATCTTCTGAATATATCTAAAGCCAGCAGTGGCTTCTAGATTA
Source organism: Neoarius graeffei (assembly GCF_027579695.1). Lineage (NCBI taxonomy): Eukaryota > Metazoa > Chordata > Actinopteri > Siluriformes > Ariidae > Neoarius > Neoarius graeffei. The sequence continues at coordinate 26,901,122 of NC_083592.1, read as the reverse complement.
TGAGCGTACTCTGATAAGTTATCGCTAGTTTGCACTACAGCAGCTGTTTAGACCACCAGCTATTTCACTTCCGGTAAAACCGCTAAGAAAAGTCATGTGACTGAAACCCAGCAATATCTCATCTCATCTCATTATCTCTAGCCGCTTTATCCTTCTACAGGGTCGCAGACAAGCTGGAGCCTATCCCAGCTGACTACGGGCGAAAGGCGGGGTACACCCTGGACAAGTCGCCAGGTCATCACAGGGCTGACACATAGACACAGACAACCATTCACACTCTCATTCACACCTACGCTCAATTTAGAGTCACCAGTTAACCTAACCTGCATGTCTTTGGACTGTGGGGGAAACCGGAGCACCCGGAGGAAACCCACGCGGACACGGGGAGAACATGCAAACTCCGCACAGAAAGGCCCTCGCCGGCCCCGGGGCTCGAACCCAGGACCTTCTTGCTGTGAGGCGACAGCGCTAACCACTACACCACCGTGCCACCCACCCAGCAATATCTAATATATAAAGCATGACTCAAAAGTAAATAAAATGAATGGAATGAATATGCAATCAAATAGACAGTTAACCTGTTCAACTCTCAGGAATTGTCACCTGTCGTTTTAACATCGGTACTTAGTCTTCCTCTGCTGCTCATCACATTCCCAAACATCGCCCTTTAGGATATCTGATTTTAATCCAAGCACTATTCGATGGCATCGCGGCTAAAGCTATGACTTGCTACACAAGCCCGGCAGTGTGTGGATTTGTGTCCAGAGTGTGTAGAAGACTAATCAGCTCCAGGGCCTGTGTGGAAGCACTGGGCTAGATGATAGGCTCGCTATCCCATGGGATAGAGCAGAGAGCCGGTGGAAGAACACTGAGATTAGGCCGGCACGCATGGCTGAACACTGGAGCGATTCTCTTTCACGCACACACACACACACACACTCACACACAGCACAGACATACACACACAAAGCCTTGGGAGGAGTCGTCCCAGATAAGATACACGCAGCAATCATGTTGAGCTCACAGGCTTACCACAGCTAGCACACGCCTCCTCACATGTCCAACAGCTGTTTGTAAGTGTGTGGATGTGTTGGGTTTTTTTTTTTCTGTTTGTTGAATGCAGTGGTATTATATCTATGTGGTACTTCCTGTATGTAAAATGGCAAACATGGCACAGAGGGAAAAAAAAAAAAACACTGAGAATTGACTAGATCAGAGCACAAAAAGAAAAACAGACGCCTTGCTGTGCAAATCCTGTTTATTTTTATTATAACTATATTCTTCTTATTACTGTGATATATGCATCTTTTATCATCGCCCTTTGAGTCAGTGAATGAAAATCAAATACTTTCAGTGAAAAAAGTGAGGAAAGGGCTTTTTTTTGTGTGTGTGGTTTGAGTTGCATTGGAATTTGCAATCAGTAATCAGCCATCGCGCAGGCTGACGGGAGCAGCTGGGGCAGTCTGATAGAAGACAGGATGGTTATCGATGCCCTGGCAGGTGCATGCTGGGTAATAACTGCTGTGGTATCTGAGTCTTGGTGCCCGTGGGGCACCATAACGACATACTCCCATTTCCATGACCTCTGGGCCTGTCGAGAAGCTTAATACCCATTTTATATCCAGATCGCCCTCTCTATGTCTCTCTGTCACTTTTTTTTTCACTGTTCATTCCCCTCATCTCTGTGCAATTCCACCAGGGCCACATTCACAGAGGAAAACACAAGCTAACCTCTTTGCACCGTGAAATGCTGTAAATCTGATCCCAATTCATGCACAATTATGTCAGCTGGAATCTCACATTACATGCAAAGCTTATCTTTAGATAGCACATGGAGCGCTAAGCCCGGCGGATCCGAGGGATGGGCTTGATCTGGGCGATAGCTGTGTGCTAGGATGTAATTGGACTAAAGAGTGCAACGGGGATTATTTTTAATACTTTGAAAAACTGTGACTTAGAACTTGTTCTGCGGCTATTGAGCTTGTGATTTACTATGCATACCTTCAGGTAAAGAGCTTTCCCCCTTTTCCCCAAGTCCTGAAAAATGCAGAGGGAGGGAAGGGAAGAAAAGTTTCTGTTGCTCCGAGATCTTTTCTTTCTTTCTTCCTCATGCTTCCAAAAGATGAAAGGCGTAAGACTGTAAAAGATGTTTTTTGACTGTTTTGGCTTTCTTGTTTTTTTTTTTTTTCCTTCGTCTTTTTTTATTTTTGGGAGATACTCCTAGGAACTGCATCTTAATCATGTTTGGCTATTAATGAAATCAAAAAAGGAAAAAAAAACATAAGGAGGAACCCTGTCTCTTTTTCTTGCCAAACCCATAAGATCGATTTTTAATTCTTTCCTTTCATTCAAGGTCGCTCATTCAGTACCTTCAATGTTTTTTGTCCTAATGCTTTTATAATCTTGCTTTTACAAAGATCTCAATTTATTCTGGTCCACAAGGTGCCGGGCTCTGCCCCCTCCCATGATGGCCGTCTGCCCGGAAGCCATATCCTTGAGGATATTTTGGCTTCCTGGCATTTTGAATGGATTCACGTGATGGTGGTAAGTGTAGTCAGTTTGTCCTGTATCTACCCTCTGTGGTTTATTGTCTGTCCCTCCCAATGAGTAGGGCTTTGTGTCTCTCCGTTCCTCCATTGTCTTCACAGTCTGTCCTCAGTTGTCACTCCAATCCCCTTGTCTTTGGAGGAACCAGCCTGGCAGGAGGAGTTGTGCACTGCTAACCTGGTCATAGCTGCTAAACCGTTTAAGTTTTTGGAGAAACACAGAACTGCTGGTAATTATAGTAGACACCGTTTGACCTGATGGACACCTAAAGCGGTATTAGTTCTAAAATGTAAATGTAAACCCAACCTATCCTTAATTACTTCACTTTTTTTCTGAAGCCTTGCTGGAGAGAAATGTGTTTTTCCTTTGTCTTTTGTTTCCTGTCTCTATGTCTTTTGCGTCTGCTTGAGTCTTTGCAACTTCTTTGGGAGTCCTGGGGGATAACAGTAGCATGCTTTGCTAGTTGTGTGTGTGTGTGTGAGTCTTGAAGTATACAGTGTGCACTCAGAAATTCACCATGAGCCGATTAAATAGCAGCCAGTGGTGAACTTGGCTGACTGACAGTCGCTCTGTGGACACACCCCCCCCCCCCCCCCCCACACACACACACACACAACGAAGCAGCAAATATGTTGCTTACCTCATAGCTAAAAAGGACAGTATCTGTGCCAAGCAGGCAAGGAAGCCAGTTACTAGAACTCTTTTAACTGGAGTTATGAATTAATTATGAGAGCGAATCCTTGATGTTTGTCTTCAAGAGGAAGGAATGCCAGTTCTGTTTCTGTCATTTTTAGCAGCCTACCTTTTAAAGAAACCTTGAAAATGTTGAAATTCCACTTGTGCACCATGTGAATTTCAGCTTGGCGCATTAATGTGTAATGAAGAAGCTGGTGACATTTCAGAAAGCATGTTAGAAGCACATAACATTTTGTTAATGCACCAGGAAGATGTAGGCGACACGGATTTTTCTGCCACTGAAAATCCTGCCATAATTGGAGCTTTATTTCCCAATTACTGTGTTTGTACTGGTGAGCCTGTTGGTGCCCAGCAGCGTGATGCCTGTTCTTCTATGACGACCTTGTTTTTTTGGAGATGGAGAGGACAGGAGCAAATCCGCGGCAGTGTCGGCTAAAATTAATCGCACGCCATTCATCATGAAGTGGCTCCCTGAGATCCAGAGAGGTCGAGGGAAGGAGAGCAGGCATATCCGGGTCAAGGGGGGGTCGCTGCAGGGGCGAGGGGCATCGCGATGGGTCGGAAGATGACTGCAGGTGCAGATGCGTTTGGTGAGGGGTGTCAGCGGAGGCGAGAAAACAGGGGCAACATTCGGCCTGACCTTGAGGCTGATGGAGTGGCTTGCCTGCTGGGTGTGGACACCTGGGGAGTAATGGCGAAGGTGAACCCCACTCTCCGGCGGCCCCATTAGAGCCTAATGATGTTGTTTTAGTGGGGGAGTGGTGGGAAGCAGAGGTCGGGCCCAAAATAAACCTTGTCCTGCCTCGTCGTCTCTCTTCTTGACGCGTGTTTACTGTGCTATCACAGCGATAGGCTCAGCAGAAGAGGCGTGTGGATGGAATGATGCCATGGAGCTGCACAGTTCACTACAAATTCACATGCTGCAGACATTTTATAGGCTCCGGAGGCTGTGGGGAGGATACTAAACACTTCTGCATTGTGCTATGCGTTCCCTGTACGGTATATACACTGTTTGTCTGAGAAAGACATTTATTTTGACATTTCGTTAAAAAATGCACATGCATGAACATTTTGTAATATTATTTTTCTAGATATTGGGGGAAAATCATTTTTCAAACAAACCGTCATTCAGAATAGCAGTCTGCGTACAATTATAACGTCATGTGTTCAAGCACAAAACATAAAAGCAATTTTAAGAATATTACCTTCTTTTTTTTTTAAACTTTACACTCCAAAGTTCCAAAGTGTGTGTTGTGATGTTATGAGTGTATCAGGATGAATTATATGGTGCAATAAAAACAATGAACTATCGTGTCTCATTGTACACGGTGCACCAATAAGGTAGATATGTCTAATGTAGATATTTGGTCACTGCCTAACAGCAGAGCTCCTGATGAGTGAATGAGCAAAGTCTCATCTCATCTCACTATCTCTAGCCGCTTTATCCTTCTACAGGGTTGCAGGCAAGCTGGAGCCTATCCCAGCTGACTACGGGCGAAAGGCGGGGTACACCCTGGACAAGTCGCCAGGTCATCACAGGGCTGACACATAGACACAGACAACCATTCACACTCACATTCACACCTACGCTCAATTTAGAGTCACCAGTTAGCCTAACCTGCATGTCTTTGGACTGTGGGGGAAACCGGAGCACCCGGAGGAAACCCACGGGGAGAACATGCAAACTCCGCACAGAAAGGCCCTCGCCGGCCACGGGGCTCGAACCCGGACCTTCTTGCTGTGAGGCGACAGTGCTAACCACTACACCACCGTGCTGCCCCCAAAGTATTTGTAAGAGCACAAAATCAGTCTGAGTAGAATAATAATACAGGATGTTAAAAAAAAAAAAGTATATTATTTGAGATGTAAATATCCCAGAAACTACATAGTCTAGGCAAATGAAACTGAACAGACTTAATGGTGAGCAGGATATGATTTATTCCTCAAAATTTGAACGAGAAATTCAAAGGTATGTAGATTCTATGAACGATTTCACAAATTTTCGACTTGTTTGACTGTGTTCGAGCGTACTCTAACACACAAAACACCTTTTCTTTTCCAGTCAATGGCATTTCCATACCTAAAAAGATAAAAACGAAAAACACTAAACGTAAAATTTTGACCTGTTTCCACACAGGCTGTTAAAATTTGAGGTCAGTTGAACAAGAATTGGCAAAGTTATTAGATTGTGAAATGATAGCAAATTTTTTTTTGAAACACCCCGTATTATAGCATATGAGCCATCGGATTGTGTCGTGTCGTGTATTTCATGTCAGTAAATTGCTGCATTGTCTTGTGACATTGATGCCAATAATGAGATACACATCACAGTTACAATACATATGTATTCCTTTCTTTGACACCACATGCCATGCGCCAGAAACGACACCACGACATTTATTATGGTGTGACTCTGCTGAGTGCTTTCATTTTCCATCATTAATATATATAGTTACCATCCAGTATCAAACTTGATATGTCAGATAGTTGTCTGGTTACATCTATCACGTCCACACGCTTTGAAGCTCAGTGCGCAGCCGCAGACTGTGAAGTGCGCGCACACCATTAGGACCATGCACCTGTTCCTGATTAGAGCTGAATCACAGCGCATACATAAAAGTCAGTAACACACAGACTTTGCAAGAGCCTTGTATGTTGTATCGCTTTTCTGGTTTTGGCCCTGTTGGACTGTGAGTATTGTATCACCTCTGATACACTATATTGCCAAAAGTATTTGCTCACCTATCCAAATTATCGGAATCAGGTGTTCCAATCACTTCCATGGCCACAGGTGTATAAAATCAAGCACCTAGGCATGCAGACTGTTTTTACAAACATTTGTGAAAGAATGGGTCGCTCTCAGGAGCTCAGTGAATTCCAGCGTGGAACTGTGATAGGATGCCACCTGTGAGTCATGAAATTTCCTCGCTCCTAAATATTCCACAGTCAGCTGTCAGCTGTATTATAAGAAAATGGAAGTGTTTGGGAACGACAGCAACTCAGCCACGAAGTGGTAGGCCACGTAAACTGACGGAGCGGGGTCAGCGGATGCTGATGCGCATAGTGTGAAGAGGTCGCCAACTTTCTGCAGAGTCAATCACTACAGACCTCCATACTTCATGTGGCCTTCAGATTAGCTCAAGAACAGTGCGCAGAGAGCTTCATGGAATGGGTTTCCATGGTCGAGCAGCTGCATCCAAGCCATACATCACCAAGTGCAATGCAAAGCGTCGGATGCAGTGGTGTAAAGCACGCCGCCACTGGACTCTCGAGCAGTGGAGACGCGTTCTCTGGAGTGACGAATCGCGCTTCTCCATCTGGCAATCTGATGGACGAGTCTGGGTTTGGCGGTTGCCAGGAGAACGGTACTTGTCTGACTGCATTGTGCCAAGTGTAAAGTTTGGTGGAGGGGGAATTATGGTGTGGGGTTGTTTTTCAGGAGCTGGGCTTGGCCCCTTAGTGGGACTTTGTGGGAACAGTCTGGAGCTGGCACCTTCCTCTTCCAACATGACTGTGCACCAGTGCACAAAGCAAGGTCCATAAAGACATGGATGACAGAGTCTGGTGTGGATGAACTTGACTGGCCTGCACAGAGTCCTGACCTCAACCCGATAGAACACCTTTGGGATGAATTAGAGCGGAGACTGAGAGCCAGGCCTTCTCGTCCAACATCAGTGTGTGACCTCACAAATGCCCTTTTGGAAGAATGGTCAAAAATTCCCATAAACACACTCCTAAACCTTGTGGACAGCCTTCCCAGAAGAGTTGAAGCTGTTCTAGCTGCAAAGGGTGGACCGACGTCATATTGAACCCTATGGGTTAGGAATGGGATGTCACTTAAGCTCATTATGTGAGTCAAGGCAGGTGACCGAATACTTTTGGCAATATAGTGTATCTTGTCTGTGCCTCACTGCCTGGTTTTCGACTCTCCTTTTGTTTATCTATGTTTTGGATCCGTTTGCTAGCATGCTCTCAATAAAACTCTTCCTGCACTTACATCCGTCTACCATCATTTTATATGAAACTGTCGTGAATATTTTCCATAAAATCCATCCATTGTCTGTAGCCGCTTATCCTGTTCAAGGTCGCGGGCAAGCTGGAGCCTATCCCAGCTGACTACGGGTGAAAAGTGGGGTACACCCTGGACAAGTCGCCAGGTCATCACAGGCTGACACATAGGCCCTGTCCACATGGCAACGGATTCAGGTGAATCTGATAAAATTGTTTATCGTTTCGGCCTGGCGTCCACACGGCACCGGCGTTTTGGGTGCCCCAAAACGAAATCTTTTGAGAACGGGTTCCAGAGTGGAAAAATCTGGCAACGGAGCCGTTGCGAAGTCGTCTGGATGAGTAGAACAGATTTGTTTACTATGACGTCACAACCACATGACTGTCAGTGCTTCACGCCGGGTAGAAGTGTAACGAACTCGATGCGAGTTGTCAACAAATCCTATAACTTGGTTCATGAAACGCGCTTACAAAATATTTTCACTGTGAATATTTGTGTAATGGTGCAAAGTGAGAGAGAGAGAGAGAGTGAGAGAATAGCTCTTAGGGCAGAGTCTTTAGTCCAAACACTGCGGAAGCAGTACCAAACCGCGCACCACCCGTGCGCTTTCCAAAAACAAAAACAATCCCGCCAGCAAAAATAGGGGAAAAAAAAGGAGCGATCTCACCTCTTCAGATGTTGGTTTAAGTCCGACAATACATTCCTCAAAAAGGGCGTAGAAGAACAAAGTAATCCATCAACGTGTAGCATTCAATTTATTCCGGACCATTAAAGAATTCTGGAGGATATCAGAATGTTGGTGTACCGGCTTCCATCTACCCCCGTTCATTCCTCTTTCCGCGTCTTTCGTTTTACGCTACTGATTAATAATCAAAACTTTATGTGGCTGATGCTACAGAAGAAGGGGTTTATGCGCATGCGTCTACTTCTTCTATTGTTCTGGTGTCTCCGATGGGACCGTCTTACAGCGCACGTAGAGGTGCGGCATGTGTATTGCATCGTTTTCAGCAAGCGTTGCGTTGCCATATGAACCTGATATTTTACTGATCCGTTGCCCATGTGGACGCGATATTTAAAAAAAAAAAATCTTGTTGCCATTGTCGTGTGGATGTAGCCATAGACACCCATTCACACCTACGGTCAATTTAGAGTCACCAGTTAACCTAACCTGCATGTCTTTGGACTGTGGGGGAAACCGGAGCACCCGGAGGAAACCCACGCGGACACGGGGAGAACATGCAAACTCCACACAGAAAGGCCCTCGCCGGCTGCTGGGCTCGAACCCAGAACCTTCTTGCTGTGAGGTGACAGTGTTAACCACTACACCACCGTGCCGTCCTTTTCCGTAAAATATGTTAGTATTTCATTCATTCATTCATTCATTATCTCTAGCCGCTTTATCCTTCTACAGGGTCGCAGGCAAGCTGGAGCCTATCCCAGCTGACTATGGGCGAAAGGCGGGGTACACCCTGGACAAGTCGCCAGGTCATCACAGGGCTGACACATAGACACAGACAACCATTCACACTCACATTCACACCTACGGTCAATTTAGAGTCACCAGTTAACCTAACCTGCATGTCTTTGGACTGTGGGGGAAACCGGAGCACCCGGAGGAAACCCACGCGGACACGGGGAGAACATGCAAACTCCACACAGAAAGGCCCTCGCCGGCTTCTGGGCTCGAACCCAGAACCTTCTTGCTGTGAGGTGACAGTGTTAACCACTACACCACCGTGCCGTCCTTTTCCGTAAAATATGTTAGTATTTAAAAAAAAAAAAGCGCTGGATAAAAATCCATCTATCTTGTATTCATAAATAAAGATACAAATTCCATTGTCCGGTAGCTAAGTGTTAATGAGATACATTGGCTTGCACTTACGATTGGGTTCCGTGTTGTGGTACACGTTCATATGTGTGTACGGACATCGTATGGTCAAAGCTTTGAAAAATCAGGTCGATGCATTTCTAAAAGTATGTGTCCAGAGTGTCCAGTACACAGTGTTTCAAACTTCCAGCAAAACTTCTGTGCTTGATACACTCATATCCACCACCCAACTGGTTAGCAGTAGCACTTTTAGTGGTGTATTTCAACCAACAGACGGGTTTGAGGGGTTAGATGAGTCAGAGTGTGATTGACACGTGACCTGGAGTCGGAAATTATACACCTACAAAGTGCATCTATATGGTAGCTGTACGGGTATCTGATAAGTCAATAAGTGTATAGACAAGGAAAGTGTACTTAATAAATAAACCACTAAGTATTACATTGATCCGTTTCACCCAAGGATTACTTGAGTAGGATAAATAATTTATTTTAAAAAAATACCTGCCTTAAAACAAAACATCTGCTTCGTTCCTGCTGTGTTGGTGAGGTGCCAAAAGCACACAGAGATATCTATCAGCTGTTTTTGCTTACCATCGCAGTCTAATAACAGCTGCTGTCCAGCCGAGAGTCTGACCTTTGTTCCTGTATCTGAACGGAAAAATCCACCGCCAATGACTTGCATAACAATATAATAATTTACATATTTATCAATATGTAATCTTTAGTGGTACAGATTATTTATTTTATGATTAAATTCTGATTTGGTTTAAACTTTTTTTTTTCATCAGCATGCTCGTCTGTTTCCACTTTAGCTAAAGATTTTCTACATTATCCACAATGCTGTTTGACTGAGAGCAAGAGAACAATGCAGCAGTGCTTTAGTCCTGTAGTGTGTCCGGCTCTTTCATGTCCTCATCTGTACACTCTGATCAAACAGATCAGCTTCAAATTTCACGCTAACACTGCCATCAACACCATCGTGCTCATAACCTTGTGGATCGCTCGCTTGTACTACATGGCATGAAAGATCAATAGGAAATAGTGATTGAGAAAAGAAGTTCTTGTTTTTAGGAGCTAACAATGAAACTTCATAGTTATGCTTCATGTTTGAGGTTGTTTTGAATGTTTTTCCCCCCTCCTATTAAACACCATGGTATCTGGGTTGGCGATCTCCCCTTGTGTTGTCAGACCGGCAGACAGACACTAACTTCTCACGCGAATAGTGACAAAACAACCAACAAATTAGCACCAGAATCGCCAAACACATCAATAATATTTCAATCGAGATGTATTTTATTTGTTTCAGAATAGAGTTTTCCTTTAATGTGGGAAAGGAACTGATGTAATTCCGACAGTATATGGTATTAATTTAAGTCGTTCTGTTTATGATCACAGTTCTTGAGAAGAATATTCGCATCTATAGCCGGAAACGTTGTCACTTTTTAGCATGTGTCCCTCCGAAAGAGCACCTGCTTCAAACATTACATTCCTGTACACGCAGCAAAGCAGTACGATGTGTACGAGACGTCTGACAGAACATGACAACACACGCACTCTTACCTGTTGACTTGAGTTATACATGAGAAATTGGCTAAACGTCCTTCGCTAGGTGTGTTTGCCCCTGTCAGTTGCTAATTTGGCAGTGATCTGATGGGACTGAGTTGACAGAAAAGGCGTGTAAGAGGGTGAGCAGTGTTAAACCCTGACCCAGGATGCCCTCTCCAGTGAGCAGGCCACAGATTGAGAACTTTGGATCTGTGTGGAATAGCACACTTGAGTCTTGTTGTACACTACCACATGGTTTACTGTGGCTTGTCATACATTTTCTTTACCCAAAAAAAAGGACATGATTTAAAAAAAATGACTCACATACCGGGCGGCATGGTGGTGTAGTGGTTAGCGCTGTCGCCTCACAGCAAGAAGATCCGGGTTCGAGCCCCGGCGAAGGCCTTTCTGTGCGGAGTTTGCATGTTGTCCGCATGGGTTTCCTCCGGGTGCTCCGGTTTCCCCCACAGTCCAAAGACATGCAGGTTAGGTTAACTGGTGACTCTAAATTGACTGTAGATGTGAATGGGTGTCTGTGTCTATGTGTCAGCCCTGTGATGACCTGGCGACTTGTCCAGGGTGTACCCCGCCTTTCACCCGTAGTCAGCTGGGATAGGCTCCAGCTTGCCCGCAACTCTGCACAGGTTAAGTGGTTATGGATAATGGATGGATGGATCCTAGTAGTAAAGTAACCAATCAGAGTGTGCGATTGCTCACATCCAGTGAATGTAGAATAAATCATCCATCCATTATCTTAAGCCGCTTATCCTGTGCAGGGTCGCGAGCAAGCTGGAGCCTATCCCAGCTGACTACGGGCGAGAGGCGGGGTACACCCTGGACAAGTCGCCAGATCATCACGGGGCTGACACATAGAGACAAACAACCATTCACATTCACACCTACGGTCAATTTAGAGTCACCATTAACCTAACCTGCATGTCTTTGGACTGTGGAGGAAACCGGAGCACCCGGAGGAAACCCACATGGACACGGCGAGAACATGCAAACTCCGCACAGAAAGGCCTCCATCGGCCGCTGGGCTCGAACTCAAAACCTTCTTGCTGTGAGGCGACAGTGTTAACCACTACACCACCGTGCCGCCCCTAGAATAAATCAGTATATTCTTATACAAATTAGTACTCATTATTATTTACCTGTGCAGGGAAAAAAGTATAGACTAACACCATACATTTGAGAACAGCCTTCTTAAATGTGTTTTAATCACTAAAGGATCCATTTCTAACTCCCCCTTGTGAACACAAGGAAAAAAGAAAGAAAGAAAAAGAAGGCATGGCCGTATTTCTGTTGAGCTTTTGCACTTTAATCAGTAATTTATGTTTTGTTTTGGCGAGGGGGGTGCCGTGTATCATGAATTCTTTTATGTATATAATTTTGGCACAGAGTATTTAGCAGTTATTGGGATCACGTGAACAGCCAGGGGACTTCCAATTTACTATAAGTCTGACACACACACCTCAGATCTAATTATAATGCAGTTTTAATTAACCTCCCCGAATGCTCCTACACAAAGATTTCATTGACAAGCATTTCCCTGTACATCTTTTCCCTCCATCCCATTCATAATGAATCAGTGAACTACTTTTGGAAAATTAATACACACATCAAATATTAAAGAAGTTTAAGGATGTTTTTCTTTTTATGTCTGTGTAATAAGAGGTGGGGCAGGAGCTCATCTTGGCTGTATTTGCTGTTGAAGGTGTGGAGCTCTACTCCTTGATCTCCTCTGGGATTAAACTCTCTAATTTTAAATGTCTAGGTCAACGCGCCTTTGGCTCAAAATGAGAGAAGGCTTGTATTTTTTCTAGTTGCACAAGTAATAGCTACATCCTGGGAGTACCATAGCCTGGCTGAAATGATTCCGTTTTCATCTTGATCTCTTATCAGCTGCTTTGTTTCTCTTACTTTCAGTGCGGGGCACATCAAAGTACCGTGTTTTCTCTCTCCCCGAACAAGCAGCGTGGTGGTTGTGGGTGTGGATTAGCTCCAGTTGGGGGTCCATCCTCTTGCATTTCAACTTGAGCTTTGGTGTAAATGAAGTTTGGCACCCCTGGGACACCATCCCCTCCTCTTTCTCTGTCATTGCTAACAAACAAGCTATGCCCCATCCAAAGTGCCCACCCAGGATCTTGCCAGTCCCATCAAGACCACCCACCTCCCCTGCTGAGTGCTCATTGTGAGGAACCTGGGGGTCTCCTGTAGCAATGAGGAGGTGTGAATAGCCTGATTTGGGGCTCCGGCTGGGACGGATGTGCCTCTGCTTGCCATTACATGTGCTAGTTCTGTAAGCCGTGAGGAGGTTTATAATGGGGAAGCTTTAGAGTACTTCTGGACAGATGTGCTTGTCTTTCGTACTGTTGAATTACAATGCCATTATGCCTCATTGGACAGTATTTCTGACCACTATAGAGTACTAACTGACGTGATTCCATGAGTGGGGGGCCATTCGAGTCTTGGTATTATTACATTTATAAATATGCATGTAAAGGTGCAATACATTTTAAACTTACACTACCGTTCAAAAGTTTGGGGTCACTTTGAAATGTCCTTATTTTTGAAAGAAAAGCACTGTTCTTTTCAATGAAGATCACTTTAAACTAATCAGAAATCCACTCTATACATTGCTAATGTGGTAAATGACTATTCTAGCTGCAAATGTCTGGTTTTTGGTGCAATATCTCCATAGGTGTATAGAGGCCCATTTCCAGCAACTCTCACTCCAGTGTTCTAATGGTACAATGTGTTTACTCATTCAGTGCGTTTACATGCACATAGAGAAAATCGAATTTCTGCCGTTGCTCGACTGAAATTGAAGTTCTAAATGGCATGGAAACACCTTAGCTAGGCTGAAATTGAACCAAACTTGATTTCTCGTAATCGAGCTGCACGACCTAGATTATGCGATTTTTGCCGAGCTACTTAGTGCATGTAAACCCTATCGAGCTACGGAGTCCAGCTACTTACTTCAGCACTGCCCCTTCCGGAAGTGACGAGTGACAAGACCACAAGCGGGAAACACAACAGCCTCGGTCGGAAAAAAAAAAAAAAACAGCCTCGGTCGGCATGACACTTCAGATCAACTTCAACTTAGTGCCCATTTTATTAGGAACACTTCTGTTCGTACATACAAACTACAAACACTCTTCTTGTGAACACGGAACTGATAACTTTGTTTATACTCTTGAACAATGTTGCCAGATACTGCTGACGTTTTCCAGCCCAAAATATGTTATTCAAAACCCGCCAAAATGCACTTAAAACCGCCCAATTAGGCGGGAAACCACCCAGTCTGGCAACACTGCTCTTGAATAGCTCTTCTTCATGACGACAACCGGAAGTGTACCAACACGATGGGGAGTGTAGCGCCACCTGTGGCTCGGGTGCACAATGTACCTCACACAATAGCTCGATTTCCTTGTGTGCATGTAGGATTGGATTTCTCTGGCACCCCTGCTGGGACCCTTTGCTCGATTACTGACAGCAGCTCGATTTGGATGTGCATGTAAACGTACTGATTGCCTCAGAAGGCTAATGGATGATTAGAAAATCCTTGTACAATCATGTTAGCACAGCTGAAAACAGTTGAGCTCTTTAGAGAAGCTATAAAACTGACCTTCCTTTGAGCAGATTGAGTTTCTGGAGCATCACATTTGTGGGGTCGATTAAATGCTCAAAATGGCCAGAAAAATGTCTCGACTATATTTCCTATTCATTTTACAACTTATGGTGGTAAATAAAAGTGTGACTTTTCATGGAAAACACAAAATTGTCTGGGTGACCCCAAACTTTTGAACGGTAGTGTAGAGAAACTTTATCGAACAGCATTTTGCCAGGCCAAGCTCACTATAACTACAATTTACCCTTAAAAAAATCTCATTTTATTTTGTACTAATGTTTAAATTCGTTTCACATCTCATTCGTAAAACTTCATTTTCCATGAGTCATGATGTTCATGATGATAGGTGGTGAAAACTGTACATTTTAATGTCCTACATTCACTTAACCCTGTTACCTGAACACGTACACCCCATAGCATATTTGATATAATCCACCAGTTACATGTTCAACAGGAATGTTTCATCATCCACATTTTCTGAAGATCATGTGAAGAAGAAAATGAAGTTTTATTTTCTATTTTCTGTGACTTTGTGACACTGACTGACTGAGAAGGTCATTTTGAAAGTACAACCCAGTTAAGTTTGTATTTATAAAAGGATTAAACGGCACTGTGATTGTGCAACCATCCATTTGTTAGTTTCTAAGAAGATATCTATTCTCGAGATATCTTTATCTTGATCCTGTGGATGAGGGCTTGTACCTAGGAACCAGTAAACATGATCAGAAACAGGAGCAGACTTCTGGGAGCCCTTGAGCTTGAACCATTGTTCTATACATACACCATGACGCGAATCTACACCTGCTGCAGTAAAAAAAAAAAATCAAGGCTGTTATAAAACAAAACAGTACCTATTATAATATAATTATAACATTGTATTAGCAGACAATTTATGATATAATAGCAACTATTCAGCCATGCATACCTATTGGAGCTGAATACCATTTTTCTATTTGTGGGCGGCATGGTGGTGTAGTGGTTAGCACGGTCGCCTCACAGCAAGAAGGTTCTGGGTTCGAGCCCCGTGGCTGGCAAGGGCCTTTCCGTGTGGAGTTTGCATGTTCTCCCCGTGTCTGCATGGGTTTCCTCCAGGTGCTCCGGTTTCCCCCACAGTCCAAAGACATGCAGTTAGGTTGATGTGGGGTGGCCTTGGGCTGAGGTGCCCTTGAGCCCTGACTGCTCCCTGGGCACTGTGTGTGGCTGCCCACTGCTCTGAGTGTGTGCATGTGTTCACTGCTTCAGATGGGTTAAATGCAGAGGATGAATTTCACTGTGATTGAAGCGTGCATGTGACAAATAAAGGTTTAAAAAAATTTATTTCTCGATCAGTGACAATTATTTAACAGTCATTCCATGAAATCGAGTCATACATGAGCTGATAGACGCTATAAGCCATGTACAACGAGATTGAGTTGAATAATTGCTTTATTCTATCCATGTTCACTGGCTTTTGAGAGACAGAACATTTTTATTTTTTGCAAATTCGGTAAAATAAAAACTTCATACAAAACGTCCAACAAAATAATTTCCACTTAGCGGACATGTGACAAATTGCATACGTGTGTAGTAAAATATTCACATTTTATTTTTCTTCATGCTTTTGAACCAGTCTAAAAAAACATTCAACAAATTTTCATGCTCAAAGATGAAGAATGTAAACAAACCAGCTGGGAGGTCCGTATCGTGAAATACAGTGACCGAGGTCTTGAAAGTACTGAGCGAGGCCCTCTGGGTCGAGGTCAGTATTCAAGGCCGAGGTCATGGTATTTCACCATACGTACCGACCTTAAGCTGGTAAATGATATATTTATTTTTCTCTTTACCAAATTCTAACAGAAAACGAGAGCCGCCATTTTGAATCCTCATTCACGGCTGTAATGCAAATTGCTTCCTCCTCGGTATACAAGTGCACTTCCATGGCAGGAAAAAAATTAAATTTTGCCGCCTATGTAGTCCCCTATTTATACAAAATTGAGTCATTCAGGATTCAGCCATGTTTTTGCTCAGCGTTAGCAACAGTTAGAGGTTTTTAGCTTTCTCCTGAAATGTTTTCTTTTATTTCTTCTTCCTCAGGGTAGTAAAACTCGCTTTCGCTGTGAACACTGTCGTTATCGCTATCCATGCTGTAAAATTAATGCTATTTTCCTGAGAAATGTGAAAATAAATGTTGACAAAAATTGCTACTATGCTTGTTGTTGTTGTGAACGAGCGAATAACCAGAGGTCCATAACCGCTCGCCAGCCAGTCAGAGCGCAGGATTTGATGGAAACCGGACCGTGAAAAAAATATGTTATCTTATGTTATGTGTGTACTGATAATATGTTCTAGTCCTTTCCAACTGAATATATTCAGCTAATCATCAGTCAGACTGGCTTGCATTTCATAACTCTTATTCAGCAAACACAACTGAAATCAGGAAGTTGTAACACTCTTCCCTTTTGTGGCAGTTTATAGTTTTGGTCTCTAACGTTTCAGTGATACAGATTCTCTCAGTATATTCACAGAAAATGTTCTCGTAAATCCAAAGCAATAGATTCTCCTGTTGAGTTGGGTGTGCTGTTTGTGCGCTATTGACCAGAAAAACCCGAACGCTTGAATAAGAGGCTAGCTTTTCAGTAGTTAAAGAGACTTAATGCCACCACATTCGCTAAATCAAACCTCTGCGTAGCCACACAACTAACCCTAACTAACTCGGGAGTGTTAACCGACAGCAGTGTGGCCCATCGAACCAGAGCCATGATAAAGCAAGTCCAAATGAAATCCCTACAATAAAATACAAAGGTAGGTTCTCACCTTTCAGAAGTCACGTCATCAGGATAGACTCGATTTGGCCAAAAGTATGTGGACACCTGATCTTATGTGCTTCTTCCCCAAACTGTTGGAAGCACTATTCTTTATATGGTGCAGCATTACAGTTTCCCTTCATTGGAACTAACGGGCTCAAACCTGTTCGAGCACGACCGACAATGCCCCTGTGTAGAAAGTGAGCTCCATGAAGACATGGTTTGTCAAGATTGGTGTGGAAAAATTGAGTGGCCTGCACAGAGCCCTGATCTCAACCTCACTGATCACTTTTGGGATGGACTGGAATGCTGACCGTGTGCTGCCTGGTCGCCTCGCCTGACATTGGTGCAACAATCACGCTCGAAAATCTAGCGGAAAGCCTTCCCAGAAGAGTGGAGGTTATTATAAAAGCAAAGTGGGACTAAATGTAGAATGGGATGTTCAACAAGCACATGCAGTTTGTTATGATCAGGTGTCCACATTTAGTGTACTTGTTGCAAAGTCCTTGAAAAATCCACTTCAGTGTAATTCACCCTCTGAAAGTTGTTTTTTTTGTGCTATGACATTATGATAATTATCCTAGCGAATATCAAACGCCCACATGATTGCACATGCATTACCCTCCCAAAGCAAAATAACGAAAGTATTTAGAAAATAAAGAAGTATTGAATTTGAACCAGAAAGCAGCAGTAATTATTTTGAAAAATTCTGATTGTTGGATTGAAATTCTAAATATTTATTTATAGCCTTTGATTAATTTGGTGCTTGTTTTCACCCTGGACTACAGCCCAGGTGAACCCATGTATAAGTCTGGCTCTGTTTAAAAAAACAAAAAACAAAAAAACAATATTAAAAAGTATTAAAAGTTTAAATACAAACAGGTACGAAGACTAAAATTTCTGCAGAAATAATGTTTCTGAAATGTTATGCATGAAACGTCGTAATTGTTGTCGGCTTCACAATGTTATTAGAATTGACCACATAACAATGGCTTTGTAAACGTTCTAGATCTGCATATTACGTGTGTGAGTGTATCACGCAGCCTCAGTGTGTGTCTGAATGTGTTGGTACAGTATTATAAAGTGCAGGAATTGCCATGTGTTGGTTCCCACAGTGCATCTCCATCAAATGACCTGAGGGGAGAAGGTGGTGGGCGTTCTTCAGCAGGTTCCTCATGTGCGCACACACACACAGACACATGTGTATGTCTGCGTATGTGTGTGTAAGAGAGAGCTATGCGGAGGAGCATTGAAAACAAGCCTCTCTCCAGGCCGGTGTTATTTCAACCTCCTGCCTCTTTCGGTCCACTTTTGAAGACAGGAAATCAGAGTGAGCTCATAGTTCAAGGGCCATGTGGCAATGGTTTAGACTGGAGAGCCCCATGACCTGCACCTCTTCACGCACACACATACACACATACCACATCTCTCAAAGCTGTGTTCCTAACACCGACTCCAATACAATGGTGCATATGGGCCGCTTTTGTTTCAATTGATAACACAAACCAGATGGCAACAAGGAGAAAGGAGGAAAGAAAGAAATATTGTTGAATATTTTCAAAGAAAAATAACCCCAGGATAGTGTCTAGTTATATCTATTTGTCTTGTGTTGGCTTTCAGGAGGCAGTGTGGCTTCGTGGGCCATATTTAGGGTTATTTTTCATACCATGAAGGATAAATGAGGAAGAAGCCTGGGATGGGAAAATTGTGTGAATGCATGTAAAAGAGATCATAGACAGATTTGATTCTTTAAAACTCCATACATAGAGACTCAGTGTAATAAGACCCGAGCACATTTCTTCTTTTCTGGGACATGAAAGGAAAATGTGAGGCGTTTCTGTTCTGGCAGTACAGTTCAGTTTGGAGTACTTGTACACATCATCTAAGTGTGAAACTGATACCAAACTAAATGTGATTATACATAACATCAGGGCAATTACATTAATCTCTACTACAAAAGTCATCATAGACATTGCATTTCATACAGAAATAAAAGAAATGTCTTATGTAACAGCATTTGTATAGAAGTATCCTATCCTTTTGCCCGTGCCATCATTTGCACAGCAGTGTTTGATCTTTAGTCTCAAGGAGCTGGCCAGCTCTGGGATTGTATTATCCTCTATGACACTGACATTTCAATTGATCTTCATGAAGAGCATGAGTGTAGCCTCTGTAGTGGTGCCAGGCTGGAGCTGGGCATGGATCAACACTGCCTGTGAGCTTCCATGCCACACACCTGGTTCCTGGCCACAGAAAATATTAGCACACCTTGATATACTGTGTGTGATATATATGGACGGGGTGGCACGGTGGTGTAGTGGTTAGCGCTGTCGCCTCACAGCAAGAAGGTCCGGGTTTGGGCCCCGTGGCCGACGAGGGCCCTTCTGTGTGGAGTTTGCATGTTCTCCCTGTGTCCGCGTGGGTTTCCTCCGGGTGCTCCAGTTTCCCCCACAGTCCAAAGACATGCAGGTTAGGTTAACTGGTGACTCTAAATTGACCGTAGGTGTGAATGTGAGTGTGAATGGTTGTCTGTGTCTATGTGTCAGCCCTGTGATGACCTGGCGACTTGTCCAGGGTCTACCCCGCCTTTCGCCCGTAGTCAGCTGGGATAGGCTCCAGCTTGCCTGCGACCCTGTAGAAGGATAAAGCGGCTAGAGATGATGAGATGAGATGAGATATATATGGACATGAGTGTTTTATTGGTAAATACCGTACGTCACTCGTATTTTTCATACGAATTACATCCGGGACATTGAGTAACATATTTTCCAATATTGATGAACTGATGAATTGTTTTGATAAATTTAGGTACTTTTTGTTTGTGAATGTACCTTGTCAAAACAGGCCCAAACCATGATACTACCACCACCATGTTTCACAGATGGGAGAAGGGTCTTATGTTGGAATGTACTGTTTTCCTTTCTCCAAACATAATGCTTCTCATTTAAACCAAAAAGTTCTGTTTTGGCCTCATCTGTCCACAAAACATTTTTCCAATAGCCTTCTGGCTTGTCCACGTGATCTTTAGCAAACTTCAGATGAGCAGCAATGTTCTTTTTGGAGAGCAGTGGCTTGCTCCTTGCAACCCTGCCATGCACACCATTGTTGTTCAGTGTTCTCCTGATGGTGGACTCATGAACATTAACATTAGCCAATGTGAGAGAGGCCTTCAGTTGCTTAGAAGTTACCCTGGGGTCCTTTGTGATCTCGCCGACCATTACATGCCTTGCTCTTGGAGTGATCTTTATTGGTCAACCACTCCTGGGGAGGGTAACAGTGGTCTTGAATTTCCTCCATTTGTACACAATCTGTCTGACTGCAGATTGGTGGAGTCCAAACTCTTTAGAGATGGTTTTGTAACCTTTTCCAGCCTGATGAGCATCAACGACGCTTTTTCTGAGGTCCTCAGAAATCTCCTTTGTTCGTGTCATGATACACTTCCACAAACATGTGTTGTGAAGATCAGACTTTGATAGATCCCTGTTCTTTAAATAAAACAGGGTGCCCAATCACACCTGATTGTCATCCCATTGATTGAAAACACCTGACTCTAATTTCACCTTCAAATTAACCGCTAATCCGAGAGGTTCACATACTTTTGCCACTCACAGATATGTAATATTGGATCATTTTCCTCAATAAATAAATGACCAAGTATAATATTTTTGTCTCATTTGTTTAACTGGGTTCTCTTTATCTACTTTTAGGACTTGTGTGAAAATCTGATGATGTTTTAGGTCATATTTATGCAGAAATATAGAAAATTCTAAAGGGTTCACAAACTTTCAAGCACCACTGTATATAATAAGAATAAAATCACAAGTTGGCTTGAAGATATTAAGTTTATCTTTTCTGGTTTTAAAAACTCACATTTTTCATACGAAATACTTCACGGATCTGAGCGACGTATTTAAATAATATTGGCTGGCTTTTTTTCATGGTATATCAGATATATTCCGTTCAGCTAGCATGATACTGAACAAGTCAAAGACGAGTCACTGAATGGAATATATCTGATATACCACGAAAAAAAGCCAGCTATTATTATTATTATACGTTCCTTTCAGGTCTTTAATTTGTCTTTCTCTTTCAAAATTGTCTCAAAATCTTCTGTATTTAATGAAGCAAACCTGGTGGCCATGTTTGTTTACAAATTGTCCCAGTCTCTCGCCAGCGCAGAAATTTTATGTCTTCAACGTGTGACGTCATGTCATCTTGACAACCATGCAGTACCGTAACCCGTATTCAACACTCATTCTCCATTGGGTAGAGTGACGTAATACACGTAGGATAAGCGATATGATAAGAATATTGCATGCTATCAAACCAAATGAATGAAACCCGCTAAAAGGGAATAGAACACGTTTTTATTCCATCAAAAAAGTGGCCCATATGTATAATAATTCCCGATATTTCTCTCTGATGATGTCACTCCCAGTGTTTTCCTACTGACTAGACGCACACTGTCAAAATGGCAAACCAGTTCACAATTAAAATTCTTTTAATTCACTTGCGTTTGTTTTTTTTTTGGGGGGGGGAAGTGTCAATATAATATAAAGAACATTACACAGTGGTGCAAAGATATGAAGTTTATCTTCTCATATTGAAAAATATATCACTTGTTCACTTCACTCACTCGTGATATATGCATTCACCACTTGAAGATAAACTTCATATCTGAGAGCGAGTGTGTATATGAGAGTCTGAGGATTGTTCGAATCCAGTGTGATTTCTAGTGCTCTGTGAAATTTGTACATGTGTAGAATTATAAGAGTGATCCCCAATACCAGGTTGACTTATAGACTGTAATGTGACAGTGGTTACTGAGTGATGTGAAAAGATATAGAGAACATGACTTTTTATTGTGTTATCCGCTCGGCGTGTATGTGAGTGACTTTCCTCTCATCTATTTTGTCCTCTAACGTTGTGCCATTGCTTGATTTGCAATCTGAATTTCTCTCGAGATGAAACGTCACCAAAATGTATTGAGGTTAATGTTGAAAGTTAATCCTTGATATGATCAAAAATATGATGGCCCACACTTACCACCTCATCTGGATCACATACCACCCTGAAATAACGTAAATGAACTCAGCCAGACCTGACTGCCAGAAAACAATCACAACTCGGCCTTCATGAGACCGTATCTCAGACTGGAGCTTACAGCTGGACAACTTTAGGGCCAAAACTGAAATGCCACACAATGTTAGTGAGGGAAATTTTCGGCACGGATTTCAAATGTTATTAAATTTTTTAGGTTCCCATTTAAAACTGGGCCACTTTGGGCTGATAATACACTTGCCACTGCCAAAAGTGGCTGTATGTGCTCAAGCTTGGCCAAATTTGACCTGAAATCAGGGAATGAGTTGTGTAGCTAAATGATTGCACTGACTCTAACCTTTATTATATAGAAAAAAGGTTGCGATCATTAACATGAGAACATACACACACTGTCCATTTTAATAGGAACACCTGTACATTCATGCAGTTACCTGATCAGCCAATCAAGTGGCAGCATCAGAATGGGAAAAATGTGATCTCTGTGACGTTAACCGTGGCATGTTTATTGGTGCCAGATGGACTGGTTTATTTGAGTATTTCAGAAACTGCTGATCTCCTGGGGTTTTCACACACAACCGTTTCTCAAGTTTACACAGAATGGTGCGAAAAGCAAAAAACATCCAGTGAGCGACAGTACTGTGGCTGGAATCCAACGCCTTCTTAATAAAAGAGATAAAAGGAAAATGGCCAGATTGGTCTGAGCTGACAGGAAGGATATAGTAACTCATATAATCACTCTTTACAACTGTGTTGAGCAGAAAAGCATCTCAGAACGCACAACACATCAAACCTTGAGGTGGATAAGCTACAAAAGCAGAAAACCACATCAGGTTCCACTCCTTTCAGCTAAGAACAGGAATCTGAGGCTAACATGGACACACACTCACCCAAACTGGACGGCTGAAGACTGGAAAGTGACCAAATTATTATTATTATTATTTTTTTTCTAATCTTCAGATGTCCAGTTTGGGTGAGTCTGTGCTCATGATAACCTCAGATTCTTGTTCTTGGCTCACAGGAGAGGAACCTGATGTGATCTGCAAGGATTGACGTTTTGCGCATGCTGAGCACATTTGATTTGGAAAAAAAAAAAACAGGAATGCGCTCACCTCTAGTTTAAAGGAACAGTCCACCGTACTTCCATAATGAAATATGCTGTTATCTGAATTGAGACGAGCTGCTCCGTACCTCTCCGAGCTTTGCGCGACCTCCCAGTCAGTCAGACGCAGTCAGACGCGCTGTCACTCCTGTTAGCAATGTAGCTAGGCTCAGTATGGCCAATGGTATTTTTTGGGGCTGTAGTTAGATGCGACCAAACTCTTCCGCGTTTTTCCTGTTTACATAGGTTTATATGAGCAGTGATATGAAACAAGTTCAGTTACACAAATTGAAACGTGGCGATTTTCTATGCTATGGAAAGTCCGCACTATAATGACAGGCGTACTAACACCTTCTGCGCGCTTCGGCAGCGCATTGATACGGAGCTCAGATATCAATGCGCTGCCGAAGCGCGCAGAAGGTGTTAGTACGCCTGTCATTATAGTGCGGACTTTCCATAGCATAGAAAATCGCCACGTTTCAATTTGTGTAACTGAACTTGTTTCATATCACTGCTCATATAAACCTATGTAAACAGGAAAAACGCGGAAGAGTTTGGTCGCATCTAACTACAGCCCCAAAAAATACCATTGGCCATGCTGAGCCTAGCTACATTGCTAACAGGAGTGACAGCGCGTCTGACTGCGTCTGACTGACTGGGAGGTTGCGCAAAGCTTGGAGAGGTACAGAGCAGCTCGTCTCAATTCAGATAAGAGCATATTTCATTATGGAAATACTGTTCCTTTAAGGTGTAACATTGAAACAATGTTTGCTTGTAAAAGCACTACACTGTGAATCGTACTAAATTATTTTAAAGGCATTATTTCCTTGAAAAAACAAAGAAACCAAAGTTGCTGATAGAAGTCAGCTTTATGCAGATTAGCCGTCCATGCTGCATGTCACACACTAGCTGTGTGTGTTTGAATGTCCCAGCATGTTCACACACTAAAGCAGCCTTTGTGTCTGTGTTCTCTTGATCACTGCATTTCCTGAACCTCATGTTATCCTCACTGTTGCATGACCGTTCTTCCTCTCTGGCGAAAACTCCAGAGCGGACTTTGTCTTGGCCGGGGCATGCACTGGGGTGCCAGTGGACAGTTCTTAAAGTTCTTCTCAACCATCAAATCTTGAACGGTTCCACATTTAATGCTTGAAATGACGTCGTTGATGATGAGGACGAGCACAATGATGTCACCGTGAGTGAATAGTCTACCATGGCTTACCCTTTTTAAGGACAAGGAGAGAGCAAATGCAGAGGATCAATACAATCTACATTTGAAATGTCAGGGCTGAGATACTTATTCTTTGTTCCATAAAAACAAGGTGACTTGCCAATTTCACATAAGCTGCATGAGGAACTCTGAGTAGGTGGAGACAGAGAGCTCTCCAAGTCTTTGATGCTCTGGGCTGGTTAGTTCTTAAGGGTCTAAAAATGTTTATGCCCAACCTCTCTCTCTCTCTCTCTCTCTCTCTCTCCATCTGTCTCTCTGCCTCTCTCTCCCTGTCTGTCCACCATGTCCATCTGTTTTTATTTCTGACTGTCTGTCTGTCTCTCTCTCTATGTCTCTGTCTCTTTCCATCTGTCTGTCTGTCCCTTTCTGTCTCTTTGTCTGTCTGACTCTGTCTATCTCTCTGTCTCTCTTTGTCTTTCTCTCTCTCTGTCCATCTGTCTGTCTGACTCTGTCTATCCATCTCTTTGTCTCTCACCCTCTCTCTCTCTCTCTGTTTGTCTATCTGTCTGCCTGTCTCTGTCTGTCTGTCTCTCTGTCCATCCTGTCCTTCTGTTTGTTTGTCCAACTGTCTCTCTGTCCACCTTTCTGTCTCTCTGTTTGTCTGTCTGTCTGTCTCTCTCTCTCTCTCTCTCTCCATCTGTCTCTCTGCCTCTCTTTCCCTGTCTGTCCACCATGTCCATCTGTTTTTATTTCTGACTGTCTGTCTGTCTCTCTCTCTCTATGTCTCTGTCTCTTTCCATCTGTCTGTCTGTCCCTTTCTGTCTCTTTGTCTGTCTGACTCTGTCTATCTCTCTGTCTCTCTTTGTCTTTCTCTCTCTCTGTCCATCTGTCTGTCTGATTCTGTCTATCCATCTCTTTCTGTCTCTCGCCGTCTCTCTCTCTCTGTTTGTCTATCTGTCTGCCTGTCTCTGTCTGTCTGTCTGTCTCTCTGTCCATCCTGTCCTTCTGTTTGTTTGTCCAACTGTCTCTCTGTCCACCTTTCTGTCTCTCTGTTTGTCTGTCTGTCTGTCTCTCTCTCTCTGTCCATCTGACTCTGTCTATCCATCTCTTTCTCTCTCTCTCCCTCTCTCTCTCTGTTTGTCTGTCTGTCTGCCTGTATCTGCCCATCCTTCTGTCTGTCTCTCTGTCCATCCTGTCCTCCTGTTTGTTTGTCCAACTGTCTCTCTGTCCACCTTTCTGTCTCTGTTTGTTTGTCTGTCTCTCTCTCTCTCTCTCTCTGTCCATCTGTCTGTCTGACTCTGTCTATCTATTTGTCTCTCTCTGTCTCTCTCTCTCTCTTTCTTGCAGGACTCAGAGAAAAAAGGATTCATGAACAAGTTGTATGCCATTCAGGATGTTTGCATCAGTGTGCAAAGTGCTCTGGATGAAGTGGCCTCCTATGGCGAGAGGATAAAAAAGTGAGATGGCACTTTTCTTTTTCTTTAATCTCACCACACAACAAACATTCTGTCTTGGGTGTTTGCTCGATAAGAAACATGAAAAGTTAAAAACTTTGTACATCAAATACAGTGATTAAATCAGCTTTAATTTTATTTTAATTCTCCAGGAAGAAACGCTTTGCTCTGTAGTTTAGTCCATCGTTAGTTTTAGTTTTAGTGTACACCAGGGCTGTGGTTCTCTGTGAAGAATAACAAGGAGGTCCAAGATTTTCTAATTTTCTCACAGTCGTGAAAATCACAGTCCATCCACATTAGTATGCCCATAAATAATGGAATATAATGACAAGTTTCTGTAGGTTCTGGCTTCACTGAATATCCAGTATATTATTGCATATTGAAGAACATAATATTATTGTTATGTACAATATAATAAAGTTCTTTATTATTTTTTAAATAAAACCATCCGATTTACCAAGGCCATCTTTGATTTTGATTTTTACAGTTAAAGGGCTCTCTGTAAAAAGTTTGAGAATGCCTGTGCTAAGTTTTGCCAGATTAGACTGAATCCAATTAACATCCCAAACAGTGGCCAGATATAACTGTGGCTAAACAGAATCAGATTCAACAGCACAAAAGATTAACAGTATTCCAACATATGAGACACAATCTGGCAACCTTACATAAACATCAGATGTAAAGAAACTGACTGAGCTCTTGTGTCTTTTCCCAGTACTTTCAATTGGACCGTGCCTTTTCTCAGCTGGCTGGCCATAGTGGTGCTGTGTGTGGCCATGCTTATAGTTTACTTCGTTCCTCTCAGATACATCATCCTGGCCTGGGGTGAGTCATGAATGTCTCTTGAGGATGTCACCCTTAATGTGTATTAATAACTGTGTACTAAATTAAATCCCATATTCAGCATGAAGTACCTGGTAAAATATCATGAATAAGTCAGAAGTGCAGTTCCAATAGAGTTGCAGATGAACCTGTGTCTATCATCTGTACACTTCTGGCACCAAAACAGCAGGGAGGCTGTTGAAGAGAAGATCTGGGACCAAACACAGCCTCGTAGCTAATGGTCTGTGTGTTCCTTTGTCACTGTTCCAGACTTGAGCAGCAGCTCTCGAAGGCCAGAGAGCAGTGCTCTTGTGGGTATAATAGCAGCTGATCTTTACTTAGAAAATGGGGTTTCAGAGAGCCTTTTGATCCTGTGTTGCTGGAGTAGTAGGCTGCCTCTTTTGACACACCGCTGAAGTGCACTTGTCCCGCCTCATTGAGGTGTAATGCTGCTGTGTCTGCCCAACTTTCAGGGGTGAATAAATTCACGAAGAAGCTGCGAAACCCATACGCCATTGACAACAACGAGCTGCTGGACTTCCTCTCCAGAGTGCCCTCCGATGTGCAAGTGGTAGGTGCACCTTCCATTTCTGCAACTACCCTACTATCTGTCCATCTACCCATCTTTCTTCGAGTAGGTCCAAGTGAAGCACTTTCTCCAATCGATAATTGCATAGCACACACTTTACTGATGTAATGGAGTGGCCAGTCACTTTTCACCCCATCTTTCCTTCCAGCACCTGCTTTTATCTTTGCTTTGGTCAACTATCAAAATGCGTTTTACTGCCTGGAGCTTAACAGCGTGTTATTTGGCTTGGACCACATAAAATATGTGAGCTGTTCCTGAACTGCAGCTGCAGGAAGTTCATCTATAAGTCCAGTGGACAAAGTGGGTAGCATCTCTACTTTTTAAACCAAGTAGCTTGTAGTTAAGCTATTTATTTGGGAGTTTTTATTGTTGCAAATTACAAGTTTTACTGCCTTGTTTGAGTAATCTCTGTTTTGATCCAAAGATGATACAAGCTGTTCTTTTTACAAAAGCAGGTATAAAAAGTCTCATCTCATCTCATCTCATTATCTCTAGCCGCTTTATCCTTCTACAGGGTCGCAGGCAAGCTGGAGCCTATCCCAGCTGACTATGGGCGAGAGGCGGGGTACACCCTGGACAAGTCGCCAGGTCATCACAGGGCTGACACATAGACACAGACAACCATTCACACTCACATTCACACCTACGGTCAATTTAGAGTCACCAGTTAACCTAACCTGCATGTCTTTGGACTGTGGGGGAAACCGGAGCACCCGGAGGAAACCCACGCGGACACGGGGAGAACATGCAAACTCCGCACAGAAAGGCCCTCGCCGGCCCCGGGGCTCGAACCCAGGACCTTCTTGCTGTGAGGCGACAGCGCTAACCACTACACCACCGTGCCGCCCGGTATAAAAAGTATAGTATAAAAATAGTATAAATGCCCCGAATAACCTCTTGCATCCAATTTAAGTTCCCGTACTGTACCGTTTACATGACCATTTAAAGGTAGACGGCCTTTCAGATTTTTCAAGTTTAGGTCATATAAAAAGATTTTTCCCCGACACCTAATTATTTTTGTTTAGTGGACCGAAAGCTACTGAATTTGAATCACAGACTTCCGATTTTAGTAGGGTTTTTTTGAATAGAACCATTAATGAATTTAAAACCATGTGGCCCTAAATTCTCCGCTATTTTTTCCTGCTTCACCATGACCCAGTTCAAGATACTACATCATGCATCACGTGGTGGGCTTTCCCTGTTCATGCAAGGCATTGTGGGATACAAATTTGAAACAGGAGAGAAAAATGGAGGACGTGAGTGTGGAAATGAAATGTGATACACCGACTACAGTAACAGAAAGCGTAAAGAAAAGGCATTATGCTATATACGAAGGAAAGGAAACGCAGGACCAAACTAATAAATATCGGCGGTCAGCGAGCGCCTCGGTGTGATCAGCTGTTCGTTTAGCGACAGAATGATGGAACTGTCAGTGCACGCTCAAAGGGAAACCTGTAGATGGCAGTAATTCAACACTGGATGCCAGCTGCTGTAAAACCCAAAAGAAGAAGAAAAAGAAGGGGAAGAAGAAGGTAAACCTGCGCAAGCGCATACGGACTTCTTCTGATTGCTAGACTGCACGAAGCGAGCGATTTCATGCACATTATTTGCTTTAATCCCCTCAAATTAAATAACTTCCCAGCCACAGAGTGGCCATTTTTTTTTTGATATATTAGAGAAATAAATATATATCACAATGACCAGATTTCAGAGGGAACTAAATTTCACTGATTTTATGAAATCAAAGGGCCGTCTAGCTTTAAATAATCAAATAACTGTCCATGTAAATATATGTCTTAAACACCACCCTATTCATTACACAGTGCACTATTTTGGGAGTTTCGTTGCACACTGGAGAATAGCCAGTACACTGTGATAAGTTATTATCCATAGTGTTCTCCTGTGGGCAACTAATAACCCTAATACAGCTTGCATTTTGTTGGTATGAAGAAGTAGGACACACTTTTGGATACAGAGAAAGTTTGAGGTACAGACTTCCTATGCAGTTAATCCCTAGTTATTTTTATAGTTTTGCTATACATTTAATTTTGCCCTTATTTAGCACTGAAAACAAATATCAGCTGTTAGCACAAACAGTTATCGGTTTTTGAGTCAATTTACCGAACTGTGTCCCTCTGATATCCATGGCACAATATCACTTTTTCTTTTCCAAAACCTATACTGATACTAAAACCTTGAACATCAGCTGATATTGAATCCCACTCGACGTTTATATTTAATATTCAGCCGATATTGAATCTTTTTCTTTAAAAACACTATGCTTGAATTTTTTTTTCAGCTGAAGCACTTAAAAATATGTACAAAAGATGCATAGCTAAAACAGGGCTTACACAAAACTGTAGGTTTGAGGCAGAAATCACTCACGTTGCAAATATAATAAAGTATAAATATAATAAAAATCAGCTCTAACAAAAAAATAAAACTTTTTGAAAAAAAACCCAAAACTTTTCCAAACCCAATTCTAATCTTTTCCAATTCTTACAGGATCGGATCAAGTTCATTCTTTTTCTCTAATATCCGAGCCATCATTTTATTCTGGTATCAGATAACAGATTTACGGAAGCCGAGAGAGGCCCTTCATATAAACTTTTTTTATTCACCTTGTTATCCCGAGATAACGACATAATTAATTCAGGATGTCGAGAAAACAACACAACTAATTCGAGATCTCGAGAAAACAAAACAATTATTCCGTGATCTCGAGAAAACAGCTGAGTCTTCTGCAGAGGTGCCGCGGACTAATTTTGAAATGATCCCTTATTAAAAGACTTAATGCAATCTCTCCCTGTGTCAACCCCTGATCAAAATATTGCCTTATTAGGTGATCGATTATTCCAGACATTCTAATGACCAAAGTTGCGTCTATACAGAATGAGAAATAGCCCCAAAGTCAGCATATCTCACACAAGTCTCTTGGCGCACCTGAATGAACCATTTCTCAGCTGTTTACTCGAGATCATGAAATAATTGTTTTGTTTTCTCGAGATCAAGGAATAATTGTTTTGTTTTCTCGAGATCTCGAAATAACGGTTTTGTTTTCTCGAGATCTCAAATTAGTTGTGTTGTTTTCTCGCGATCCTGAATTAATTGTGTCGTTATCTCGGAATAACGGTTTTGTTTTCTCGAGATCTCGAATTAGTTGTGTTGTTTTCTCGACATCCTGAATTAATTATGTCGTTATCTCGGGATAACAAGGTGAATAAAAAAAGGGTTATATGAAGGGCCTCTCTCGGCTTCCGTACAGATTGGTGCCACTCTCTAGAAATTACCTGAAGCGAAGTATTGCAAAAGCCTTTTCAGGAACTCGGATCTTCTTCTTCTTCTTCTTTCAGCTGCTCCCGTTACGGGTCACCACAGCGGATCTGTTCTTCATATTTGATTTGGCCTAGCTTTTTACACCAGATGCCCTTCCTGACCCGACCCTCCTAATCTATCCGGACTTGGGACTGGCACTAAGTATGCACTGGCGTGTACAACCCCAGTGGCTGGGTATTGTACCTCATCTGTATGTCTTTGGACTGTGAGGGGAAACCGGAGCTCCCGGATGAAACCCACACAGACACGGGGAGAACATGCAAATTCCACACAGAAAGGCCCTGTCAGCCGTGAGGTTCGAACCCAGAACCTTCTTGTTGTGAGGTGACAGTACTAACCACTACACCACCGTGCGGCCTTTTCAGGAACTTAGATATATTATTTAATTTTTAAAAAAATAATTGTTATGGAAATAAATTGTATTTATAATGATTAAAAAAAAAACAAACAAAAATCTGTCTCATATTAGTCCTAATATGACCAGCATTAACTGTAGTATGTAAGGGTTAAACTCCACTTAAACTTTACACTGTGTCACTTTGTGCCAGTTAAACCTCATGTCTATTGATGAAATGTAATTCTATAATGCAATGTGAATTAGGCTTAATGGGCTGTGTGATCTGCGAGTCTGTGCCATTCAAATCTAATATAAATCAGTGAAATCTGCACCAGCTGCCATACACAGATTTATGGACTTCTTGCTGTGTAGTAACTCGCCATGCTTTGTTATTGTAAGCCATTAGAGTAAAGTAAAGTAATCCTCTTCCACTCTGCCTCTATATTAAGCGTGTGATCAGTGTCATGCAGCCTGCTTCATATAAACACTCATACTGTGTAAGGGAAGGTGCCACTGTTTAACTTCAATTAAAGCCTGTGCTTGTAAACGCAGGCCCTGCTTGTTATCTGGCTTCCTCAGTGTGAGCTAAGCCCTGTGGTGTCGACTGCCGGGGCGTTGTGCGGCTCTGATCCAGGACCAATCGCTTGCCTTTGATGAACCCTGGGTGGCAGGCTGCCTTTGATCTTTACAGGGTCATAATCTCTCACCCCCACGTGGCTTTTCCGTGGCCCGGCCCAAACGAGGTCTGGATGAGCTCCTTAGGTTCATCTAGCCACAACACCTGGAGCCCAGAAGGTTCCGGCAGGTAGGAAGGCCTGGAGGAGACGCTGGCTAATGAGGCAGGGTCAGCGCGACTTCGGAGGACTTAACCACAGGGGTAATCTGTGCCAGGTTGTTGCACGTTGACCTCCGGCTAGTCCGTAAAAAAAAAAAAAAAAGCCATGTATCATGTTGCGTTGAGAAGGTACATAATGTGAAGCGGCACGATTCAGGAACGTTCCGCTCTGCATCTCTCCGAGCTGCTTGCACAGGTCTCCTCACCTCACCTCTGTTTTCTGGGTTACATGCGCCCAAGGGGGACAGCACTCTGCGCTGCTAAGGGACATCAATGACTTAAATTAAGCATCCCAGAATCAGGGTGTGTCCTGCGGGCAGGAGCAGGCTCGAGTGTTTCGCGCACATGACAAATGAAGCACCATTTTCGAGGCCCCATTGTGACCCAAACCTCCCGCACCATCCCTTGACAGCGACAGCCCTGCAGACACCCGTCTCTTTACAGATCATTTGGAGGAGCCTCAGAACAAGCCGAACTCATGAGCTACTAATGACTCTTTGTATAAAGGGCATCATAATGCACTCCATCAGCAAGCGCTGTTTTTGTGGGAATACAGAATAACCTCAGTGTGTTTGAGTGTGTGCATTTCACCCCCTGAAGAAAAATCTTAGCAGTTATATAGTGAGCTAGCATGCTTCGAGTGCACTTTCATTAAAAAGAAAAAAAAAAAAAAAAAACCCTCCAGGGATGTAAAAATATAGTTCGGCCTTAACGTAAAGCCGGTCCATGCTGAGCTTCAGGGTCTTTGCTGGAATCCTATATCTGCTACCTGCTGCGCAGTAGCTACCTGTTAAGTACACCTTTTTTTTATCTTATGCATTTTCTTCCGATTCAATATGCCTCGAGACAAGCTTTACCGTGTACCTATTACCCTCGCTTGAATTGGTTTGATTTCATGCCTGAGTAAGCTAGCTCTCTGATCCAGGGAATCTTTTATGTCCCTTAAACGAGGCCAACTCGTGTTGCTTATTTAAATATGTGCAACCTAGTATTAGAGACATGTCCTATCACTAGAATGTTTTATGGTACTATTAGCCAATGAAGACATGGAATGTAAAGTGGGACGCGAGCAATTAGCACGTGAGAATGCCATTATGGTGTATGCAAATGAAAAGACATACACAGTGTTCCGGCGTGAAGCCGATTCATCACCTAAATAAGGATCTTCTTTTGTAGGGAAGCAAAAGAAAGGGACTAGCACTATTTACAGAAACGTTCCAGACTATTTTAGAGG
Organism: Neoarius graeffei; assembly: GCF_027579695.1. Taxonomy (NCBI): domain Eukaryota; kingdom Metazoa; phylum Chordata; class Actinopteri; order Siluriformes; family Ariidae; genus Neoarius; species Neoarius graeffei. The sequence continues at coordinate 26,868,142 of NC_083592.1, read as the reverse complement.
TCTCATATTCTGTGGCTTTAGTCTTGGCGCTCTCATCTGTGTATATCAGCAGTACAAGCATCTAGCAATTAGTGCGCATCCCAAAACTACAGAAAACGAAAGTTTCTCTACGCTTGCACGTGTCGCTTTCTCTTGACAATAGATATCTCTCATCTGTGAGCGTCTGTGCCTTTTTTAGGAGCGCGTTTAATAGCCCTAATGCTAGGTTAGGTGTCACTGGAGATGAAGCAGGGAAGATCCACCCCCCATGCCTGCCCCCACTCTATCTTCCTGTATAAAGAGCATAGCATAGTATCATTAAAATGTTCTGCTTTCATTTACTTATTTATATTTGCCTGCCACCTCTGTGGCTTCAAATCCCGATCCCTGCTCAGCAGCAGGGCAGGCGATGGCACGTTCGGCATCATTGTGTCCCGGGACGGTGCCTGAGACACCGCTAAACGAAGCACTCGCGTACATGGCGCCACCTCTGTACGCACACACTTCAAAGCGTGCTGCTGTCAGCATGGGGAGAGGATTGAGGGTGGAGCAGCCTTTGAGCGGCTCAAGGTCTTCTCCCATGGATGTTTGCTTTGTGCCAGCCACTTTCTCCAAATTGCTATCCCGCCATACTGATTTGACTCTTCTTCCTTACAGAAACGTCTTTTCCTCCCAGTCTGTTCTTCTTGTCTCCGCTCTTCTCTCCGAGAGCACGTTCTATTCGGCGGGACAGCTCTCCATCATTAAAAGGGTGAATGCATGTTGCTCCAATTAAGATGGCAGAGCTGTCACCCGTTAACTGTAATGGAACCTGTAACGCGCAGAACATCTCCGTGGCAGCCGCTTTTTCTGAAGGACTTTTTTGATAGCACTTTATTGTTGTTTTCATCACCCACTTCTTTTCTTCCATTAGGTTCACAAACATTGATGTGTATCCTGTCACGTAGACGTGCAAACTTTTGTTTACTTAGTTCAGGAAGGTTTCCAAAGTCGGCTGCAGATCCAGGAAGTGAGATCAAAATATAATGATCCTGTAAGCTTTTCATGCAGCTCTTTGGAAAGGGTGTGTCCTTCCTCTATTCTGGTCATCATGATCTCTATGTCTGTGAAGGTTCTCAGTCATCCAGGGCCATCCATATGGTAGGTGCTAAAGAAGGCAGCTGGACTTGCTTGAAATCCTTGAAGATGTTTTACCTCTCATCCGAAAGGCTTCTTCGATTCTGTCTGACTAGTGGGGAGTTCCAGGTATTTATCCTCCAGTGGACCAAAAGCAACCCTAAGGAGAGTCGTTGAGGTCACATGGGTCATTGACCCTTTCAGCCATCGTGTAGGTGGTAGGGTCACCTTCTAGGCTGCTAACACCGTTCACACCCGGCCTCCGGTGACCCTAACACCTACACGATGGCTGAAAGGGTCAACGACCCACACTGATCTCAACAACTCTCCTGAGGTTTGCTTTTGGTCCACTGGAGGATAAATACCTGGGACTCCTCACTAGTCAGACAGAACTGAAGAAGCTGTTCGGATGGGAGGTAAAACGTCTTCAAGGATTTCAAGCAAGTCCAGTTGCCTTCTTTAGCACCTACGGATCACGATCTCTAGTTTAGTCTGTTCAGAACTGGGTCAGAAGTTGAGGCCCAGGTATTTTTAAACAATCAGTGAGATTGCTTCATGTGTGCTTTAATAACAATACTTTAATCATATACATGATAACAGCCTCCTCAGATGTCAGCTTGTGATGTTGTGGAGGTTTGTTTTGTTTACTTGCCATTCTGCAAGATGGATGGAGGATAGACGAGTTCTCCATCTCTAACTGAGATTGTCTTCAAATAGATCGTGTCTCCCAGCACGAGTGATTCATGATTGTATTGAGTCGGCAGTAGATAAACTATAGATCTCTCTGGGAGACACCAGGAATGACGTCAGATGCTTCATGACCCAGCAGCATGGCTGATGTTTTCGCACGACTGCAACATGAAAACCAGCACTATAATTGCCTGTTCATCGGTGACCAAAGCGCATGACGTCTGTCTTCTTTCAGCACCACTGAGCACACGGTGCAGTTCCTTTTTTTCTTTCGGTCTGTCTGGAATTTCTTCTTACTCCTAGTTTGGCAAGTCATCCATTAATTTCACTCGCTGTACATGAGATTAAAGGAATTCACCAGCGTTTTCCCACCCAATCCGTGTCCACGACATCTGGAGTGTAGCTGTGTTTATCAGAGACAAGACCGGACTTTCACTGCACTGGAGAAAGAATGAATTACCTTTTTGTTTAAAAAAATTATGTATATTTAAAGCTTAAAGGAGGTTAATAAATATTTATGTGAAACATTTTTGCTTTTATTAATTATTTCGTTAAGAGGATTATAAATTCTGCTCCTAATTTATCTGAGCATACCTTTTACTTACATTTGGCAGTGGCACAGAGGTTCGCATTGCCAATACTCAGCTCCGGAAAGGATCCCAGTTTGATCCTGAGCTTGGGTTACTGTCTGTCTGTCTGTCTGTCTGTCTGTGTGGAGTTTGGCATGTTCTCTCCATGTCCATGTTGATTTCCTCCAGGTTCTCCAGTTGTCTCCCACCTCCAAAAACATGACAGGAGGTGGAGCTGGATGTGCTAAATTGCCCCTGTGTGTGTGAGAACGGTTCCCTGGAATGAGCTACTTAGCTCATCTGGCCATAAGTCCGATGATCTGTTGCCATGGCATGGCGTCTGTTGTCCGTCCGTCATCCACAATTCAGTTAAATCGTATCTCCTCCATCAATTATCCACGGATTTCCTTTCTGATTGTTGTGCTTGAAAGAAATCACTCCGCACAAAACTTGGTCGTTGTTTTGTCAAATTTTTTGCTAACGAGTTCGTAATTGGGCCAAATTAACGACTTTTCCAGGCCTCTCATTAAAATTGTATCTCCTCTCTCATTTCTGACCCAATTTCAGTTCTGATCAATGTTTTGGGTAGATCTTCCCTTGAGGAACAAAACTTGGTTGTTTGTTGGTTGATTTTCTTGTTGTAAACAGTTTGTTTACCACTTTGTTTATTTTTAGTTAAATCGTGTCTTGTCCCTCAGTCCTCAATGGATTTCAGTTCTGATTGTTTTGTTTGAAAGAACTCAACCTTCTGCACAACACTTGGTCATTGTATTGTCGATTTTTTCCTGACAAATTAAAGGAGAACTGAAGTCATTTTTAAACTTGCTTTATTTCTTAATTAACGTGTTATTCAATTACGTTTTCGGTTTTAGTAACCTTATATCGTGACTCGTATTGGCAACTAATTGCAATTAAATATTATACTTATCGGCCAGTTCGGTTTTTAGCCGTGTTGAATTTAGTTCGTTTGGTCCACGGCAGGCGTCGCTTATCCGCGCGATCTTCACGAGACTTGTACGAGACTTGGAAATGTCAAGTGTCAGCGCCGCCATTTTGAAAACTGTTTTCCAAACGAAATATTGCACAAAAACGAGTTTAAATGACGATTACTGCCTACTTTTTTCAAACTTTCCTGATCGCTATCAAAACAAACAAAACTTCCGGCTTGATGACGTCAGCATTCGAAAGAGGGCGCGCGCGTCTTTTGACAACGTTGGCAGATGTCGTCACTTTGATTTCTGCTGTACGTTTTACTTCCGTCCTACGATGTCTCGCACAGGTCTCAACGCATCTCGTTTACGGCCATTGCTTTGACATATGGACTGATATATTACAGAGCATATTTCAAACACTCATAACTTGCTATAGCAGCGACAAAATAGCGATCAAAAATGCATTCCGATATTTAATAAATTGAGAAATAGAATTTTGATGATAAAAAATTTGCCTTCAGTTCTCCTTTAATAATTAGTTCAACTTAACACATTTTCTTCTGACTAGAATTGTATCTCCTCTCATTTATCATGCAAATTCAGTTCTGATCGATGTTTTGGGTCGATCTTCTGTTGGAAACAAAATGTAGTCTTTTGTTGATTTTCCTGTTGTAAACAAATTGTCGTGGAGGTTGGTCCTCTCTCACATTGTCACATTTCCGTTCTGTTTGATGTTCTGGTCGTCATGGTTGTTTTGATGGCAGGCCAGATGAGCTCCTACGTCCTTGACGTTCGGGTATCCCATCCCAGGGTGCGTTCCCGCCTCACTCTCTGGCCCAGGTAGAGACTGTCACCAAGTGACACACTTTGTTTGCAGAGGATCTGTGCCTAATGAAGTAAGCTATCTTTCCTGTGTCCGCTGATGAAAGGAGATTAGAGTGAAAAAGGTTGCACAATATGTGGATTAAGTCCGCTTCGGTGTCACCAGCCTTGCAGGCCAAGAGAGGAGATTAAAATGAAATCGTGAGCAGGGTAAATGTAAGCCGGGGAGGAAATCTTGAACGTGCTCTTTCCCAGACCTCTTTGATTCAGACCTTGTATAGGAGCTCCGGTGGGATTTGCTCCATCTCTGTGAATTATAACGGTGCTGTTTGTGTCTGGTGATGTGATTACTATGTAAAAAACACTTTGAAGATTTTATGGCTAAGAAACGGACACAGAAATGAAACGGCATCGTTAGTAATAACGCTCTGCGTAGGAAGTTCTGCGTATGAGAAGAAAGTGATTGGAAGCTCTTGGATGTTCTTTCCCATCTCCATGACCTCAGTGCTGTTTGCTTTTCAGAAGCTTCTCACCCACACAGCCTCGCTATCAATGCATTCTTAACACTGCCCACCTGATTCTGTGTGTGTGTGTGTGTGTGTGTGTTTTAACAGGTGCAGTACCAAGAGCTGAAACTGGATCCAAGTCACAGCCCAAATAAGAGAAAGAAAAATAACCCAGGATAGCTCTCTTCCTTCTCCCATGGACTCAGACTTAGCATGCCACGGACCGGCACTGATTTGGACCGGCTAGGTGTTCTTCCTCTCTCTCTCTCTCTCTTTCTCTCTCTCTCTCTAATCCTCTGTCTCGACAGAGGAGCACAAATGGTGAATGTGAAAATAGAGGAGCACTTTTAATTATTACCATGAGGGTTTCCGCCATACTTGTTTACTTTTAGTGCAGAGGAGAGTGTGAAAAACTCTTGACCCCTTTTAGAGTCGTACGGCAGGAGCTATTTGTCACTGGCTGGCATCAGGCAGATGGCTCTAAAAGCCAAGGTGTCCTTCCAGCGCAGCAGAGGGAGACCAGAGACAGGGAACGGCTTCAGCCACAAATAGCAGGATCAGCTGATAACACCGCCAGCCACAGTGGCACATCACGTCTCTATCTTGGAGGGGAAATATGATGGTTAGGTTGCAGTTTGCACCCTGTAATTTCCACAATGTGGTAAGGTAGTGCGCTGAAACCCGACGTCCTCCAGAGCAGTTATTAGAGTTGTCAGCTAAGCCTCTTTACAGTTCGATTTATAGCTTCAACTAAAGTGTTTGGGGGGGAACAACTGCCTGGTCCGAGAGCCAGTATTTATTCATCTGGGATATTTGTTTGAGGTAATCGTGTTATTTTAAGAGGATGAATGATGCATGCTCGGTGTATTTGCGGTAAAAAAGACTGGCATGTTTACAAGAGGCATATTAGTTTTGGTGACAAAATCCATTTTGGTTACTGAACACTAGCCCGCACTAAATCTTCTCCCTGCCTCTCTCGAGCCGCACTGCAGTGTGTCCGGGTCGCCACGAGGTGCCACCCTGTTAATACGGATGTCACTGTGGGTAGAATGGAGGGTGCATAGCAGGTGCACAGCGCTAATCAAGTTACAAACGCATCTCTTTTCCACTGTTTACTGTAGATTCAGTTTCCAAAAATGAGGACAGGCAGCCAAACTTAGAGGGCAGCTTTGTGGGTGTCTTCATTGTAGGGAATAGCTTTCTTGAAAATGTCAATAGTGTGTGACAAGCTGCTTCAGGGACTTGGCAGGGGTGCGGCAGAGGGCAGGAGTTTACCACCACTGCTGTGGAGGGAAGAGGACCAAGAGGGCGTAGCATGCCCTTTTTTTTCTGAACCTCTTCCAGTCATCCCTTTCTGAATTTGGCACGCCATGCTTTTTCCTCTCCTTCATCCATTCGGTTGAGTGAGAGGTCACAGCCTGAACCTCCTGAGAGATCTCTACTGAGAAAGTGTTGAAAGATCACAGCGCCATCAGAGGAGGCTTCGGTCCTTCCATGAAGAGTTTTTTTTTTTTTTTCTCAAAAAAGAACCCCCCAAAAAAACCCTCCCTTATATTCATGCTTTTCTATCAGCACATCTGTCATATGGAAAGCCCACTGATTTCTCTGAAAGCATTTCTTTACAAAGACAACACACTCCCCATTGACCAAGACACTGATGGTACCGAAGTGATCTCTATTATTTAAAAAAAAAAAAAGAACACTCTCGAAGAAGAAGAAGAAGAAATGTTTGGAAACTGCTGAAAGGGAGGACTTTTCTAAGCCTGAATGTGTACGTGCTGTTCAACTTTCTTTTAATTGTTCCGTAGACGTATCATGTGGCTTGTGCATCTCCCATCCAGGAACTGGTTTCTTTTTTCATAATGCATATAATCTACGTTTGCAAGCAAACCAAAGTGGAACTTTTTAACATTATCAATGTCGAATGTAACATTTCCATAAGGGGGGGGGGGGGGGGGGGGGGGGGGGATGCACTTTTATTTGCACTGAATTTTAAATCTGTTTATTTAAGTTTTTAATTCATGTAAATATAATAATAACATAATATGCTTGTAAATGGTAAGATGTTTATGATGTATAGCTCTAAATGTGTTATTTCCCTTAAAGATAGTTAGAGATATTGTATTTGCGCCTGTTCCATCATCACTAAGCTCCCAGTGGTTGGATGAGATGCAAGTGAAGGTGGAATGCGAGAGAGAGAGCACTGCTCAAATATTTCAGTAACTGCCTCAGATGAATGTCTGTTAATTTTAAGAAAGAGACATGAAGATTATTAAATATTTTTATCATCTCTTGCTTTTGTACTGGTCGTCACTCGGGAGGGGGGGTGCGTACGACTCGACAGTGCATTGAAAGGAGAGAAAGTCGGAGGTGATTTCAGATCCAAAGCTGAACAGATGACATGGTGTACAAGGTGTTGTGCTATTTAGATGTAGGGAAGTTACTTCCTCCGATTCTTTGCGGTGGGTCTGCAGTCGAATAAAATACAGGTGTGTACAAGGCGTTTCTCGACGCAAAAATGTGTGTCTAATCGGTCATCTCGGATTCCTTCAGCCACCATTAATCGTCCCACTGTGCTGCCGGATTTGCTGCATGCGCGCTCCACTCCAGCTGGGCCTCTGCTTCCTACCAAAGAAATCAGGCTTTGATGCAAACATGTACATATCACCCACTCACTGAGTGATCGAGGGGCTGCTCGTTTCATGCGAAGGGGCCAGAGGGGCCTCCCCTGTGCTCTGAGCCACTGTGCTCCCCTACCCTAATCATTTATTAGTCTGGCCGTCCCTCCGCTGTCTGATCCCTGCTGTTATTCAATATGAGCACGGAACATCGCACGCTGCACCTCGCTACAAATAACAGCACAGCCAGACGCTAATAATTACCGCTACATGAGAAAAGAGGGCAGGAACACTCGGGTTTGTTATTAATGAGACCTACCATTGCTCTTGTGCTGTCAGGTGCAGGCTATCTTTGCACGTCTCGGGTTTAGCTCTAATCCTGCCTCTAATGTTCCGCCCTGCTCTACCAATCTCTCGTCACCTCTAGAACATGCAACGTAGTTGAAAAGACCCGGCATCAAGGAAATGAGCCGTTCTTCATAGGGATCTGGGCTTTTTTTTGGTCTTGACCCAAAGGGCGGTAATGGGATCAATAGAGCGAAAGGGTCTGAACCCTGAACCCCACCTGGCACACAGATGAGCCTGATCTATCTCTGTCCAGCATCATATAAGTCCCATCCTGTGTGGGGTCTATTTAGCATGGGACAGCAGAGCGTACCACACAGGAGGACGTGGTACGGGGTTGAATTAAAGGTTCACACAGCAGACCTGTAGTACAAGCTATGGTATGGAGAAATAAGTGCAGATGGAGGCTGTAGAGGCCACAGTCCTCAGGCTGATTTAGGAAATAAATGTTGGCAGTGTTGAGTAAACCTGTGACAATTATGAATCACAAGACAATTAAATAATCAAAGTCCCTCTCACGCCAGAATCTGGTCTTCCCAGGGAGTCTCCTGTCCCAGTACTAACCAACTCTTCAAGGCGTATTGGGCGGCGCCAATCTCTGTTTCGATAGCCTATACAGCTAGGGTTACAGTGGGGGGGGCTAGTTCTCTGGTAACCACGAGAGTTTGACTCCCCACTCACATCTGTATTGTAGCGTGCCTTGCCAGACGGCAGTAAGTACCATTTTTATGATGGTCTTTGGTATGATCCCACCGCAAGTAGAACTCACGATCTCCCAGTCGAGAGGCGGACACACTAACCACTAGGCCAACTTGCGGTCATCTTCGACTTGTTCAATATCATGCTAGCTGAATGGAATATATCTAATATACCACGAAAAAAGCCAGCCAATATTATTATTATTATACACTCTTTTCCAGCTTTTTGATGTCTGTTGGTATGTTTTTCTCTTCTAAACATGCCTGAAGAATATCTAATGAAGGCTTAGTAGCCTTTTGGATGTTCAGCACGTCTTTCTGTTTCCCGGCGAACAAAGAAATGCTTCTGCACATGCAGAGCAGAAAACTCTCTCATTGGATATTCACATCAGCTCCGACATGTGACGTCATGTTGTCTTGACAACCATGCAATATCGTAAACCATATCCAATGCTCATTCTCCATTGGGTAGAGTGACGTAATACATGTAAGATAATGCCCAGGTCAGATGGCAGAAAAACGCATGCTGTGACCGGTCGGGTGGCGACCGATCGCAGGAGGACGCAGGCGCTTTGTGTCAAATCCTTTGTTGTGGTCAGATGTATTGCGAGACGCAGAGTTTTAAGCTGTTGCGACAGGACGCAACCAGTCGGAAACAGACGCAGCACACAGAAAACCTTTTAAAAATATAAGGCCATAAGACTGCTTAAAACTATTTGCAGGTGCAGTCTGCGTCTACCTGCGATGCATCGCAGCCATCTCTAAATACTTGTCTTCCCCTGTGTCAGCCTGCACCCAGCTGCCACTACCTGCTTCAGCCTGCGATTGGTCACTCAAGTGTTGCACGACCGCCTGCCTCTACATGCATCAACCTACTATTTGCACTTGTGTCAACCTGCATCAACTAAAGACCCTCTACATCAAATCATCCATCAAAGTCCTTCCCACGCCATGTGGCGCATAGGGAGGCGCCGATCTCCGTTTCCATAGCCCTCGGCCTCTCGCCTATTATACAGCTAGCGTTACAGTGGGGGGTGAGTCCTCTGGTAACCACGAGAGTTTGACTCCCCACTCGCATCTGTATTGCAGCGTGCCTTGCCAGACGGCAGTAGGTACCATTTTTATGATGGTCTTTGGTATGACCCGACCGTGAGTAGAACTGATCGAGAGACGGACACGCTAACCACTAGGCCACTCGCCGGTAAAGGCCCTCTACAACATTCTGCATCGTCATGAGTCAACCTGCGATTTTATCATCAGGTAGACGCAAGTAGATGAAAACTAGTTGCAGCCTGCCGTCTGACCTGGGCATAAGCGATATGCTAACAATATTGCATGCTATCAAACCAAATGAATGAAACCCGCTAGAAGGGAATAGAACACATTTTTATTCCACGGAATAAGTGTCCTGTATGTATAATAATGTATCATATTCATAAATGACCTCATCTCATCTCATTATCTCTAGCCGCTTTATCCTTCTACAGGGTCGCAGGCAAGCTGGAGCCTATCCCAGCTGACTACGGGCGAAAGGCGGGGTACACCCTGGACAAGTCGCCAGGTCATCACAGGGCTCATAAATGACCTTATACCACTTATATAGTATAAGCAAAACACTATTATAATAATTCTGTTATACAAATGGAACAAATAAATTATAAAAACATATAAAACCCTTTTGCTAAAATTCTCAAATAGGTTACTAGACGTTAAACTGGACGATGTACTACTGGGGAAACCGTTCGTATTGTACTCTTCTGCACCAGTGCACAAAATCATGGCTTTAACATTAAGCATGAGTGACCAAGTTACAACTTTGTGCACATGTATGCTGAGACCTTCAGTAAGTCACCTCTCCTGTGTTGGCGAGTGTATTTTATACGGTTTACACATCGCTGAATTCACTGTGCCTCAGTGCAATGATTTTATTGAGCTTTAAAGAAGGATTTGGACAGAAAGCCCAACCATGTCCAAGCTCCCAGACCACATGGCCATTGTTCATGTCGATCACATTGCTGGTGGTCTCGCCAGATGTCCTGGTGATGCTGAATACACATGCAGTGATGTTCTAGTCAGAACTTGGGATGTGCCGCGTTACGTTACGTTACATTACGTACTGGCAATACATTAGCCATTTTACTGCTTTATACCTTAGGTAGCTGATTGATACCCCTGATTAACTATTCATCTTCCACAAAGAAAAGACACTGGGTCTACTGGGTGGGTAATGGACATCACCACTACGGCCTACGGTTACCCAAAATGCCACAGGGCATCACTGAGAGACAAACTACTCCCAGAATTCAGTGTTGATACTCTGTGTATCTGAGCATCACTGTACATCATCTCAAAGTTCGACAACTTCAGGTGGCTGAGTGTAGCAGCCATCTTGGAAACCCTTTCCAGTTAGTCCTAATTCCTTCTGACATTGCAGCACAAGTTTTCCAGATGATTCTCAATGGCCCTGACAGGAGGGGTGAAATAGAAAGCTAGCTATTCATGTAACTGTGGTTCCATCAACACCGAAGAAGCACCAGGGCTCCGTGTGAATATGCGATCAGCACCGACTCAGCAAGGTTACAGAACAAGAGAGCTCCATCACAGCAGTATTTATTACAAAATACTACCTCAAATCTCACTTCACTACTTCTTGGAAGGCGCGTGTGCGCGTGCATGCGCACCAGAAGGGGTCCAGATCACCATCCCTGATGGTTAAATTATTAAATGATGATGCAGATGTAATCTATGTAATATCTCATCTCATTATCTCTAGCCGCTTTATCCTTCTACAGGGTCGCAGGCAAGCTGGAGCCTATCCCAGCTGACTACGGGCGAAAGGCGGGGTACACCCTGGACAAGTCGCCAGGTCATCACAGGGCTGACACATAGACACAGACAACCATTCACACTCACATTCTCACCTACGGTCAATTTAGAGTCACCAGTTAACCTAACCTGCATGTCTTTGGACTGTGGGGGAAACCGGAGCACCCGGAGGAAACCCACGCGGACACGGGGAGAACAAGCAAACTCCGCACAGAAAGGCCCTCGCCGGCCCCGGGGCTCGAACCCAGGACCTTCTTGCTGTGAGGCGACAGCGCTAACCACTACACCACCATGCCGCCCCCTATGTAATATATCAATATATTAAATAACTAATAATGTAGTCAGTCATGGTCCTGGAGTATTTGTGTTTAATGCTGTAGGGTGTTTGGAAATCTGGGATATGAATGTGATCAGGTGTTTCTTCGAATCCCTGTTCATTAAAAGGTAAAGATTTCCTCTGAAAACTTTAGTGGATTTGTGTTTATATTTATTTAACATTTACTGCAGCCTGTTGTCCTGTTCTGCTTGTAAATGTACAGAAATATCGAGATTCACTTTGTAACTTTGCTTCAGAGCATCACTATTAACTTGGCATTAACTGTTAAATAATTAATATTGTCTTCTTTACATTTTTATAATCTTTACTTTCTCTGCATGTTTTAAATTTACTTTAATTTTAACTTTATTCTATTTTATTCTTTATTCTATTCTGCTGGTTTCTTTTTTTTCTCCTCCTATTTGAACTTCTACTTCATTTTATTATTTTATTTCTACTATTGTTTAATTCTTATTATTTTCTTTTAATTCTTTTAATTGTTTTAGAATAAAAATAAAATTATTTTATGTAATTTTATTTCTCTATTGTTTACTGTTTTTGTTTTTACTTCTGTAAAGCACATTGAACTGCCATTGTGTATGAAATGTGCTATATAAATAAACTTGCCTTGGCATGTGGCAAAAAAGTGCAAAAAGTGTTTATTTAATGAAAGAAAAACGTATTGGATGAAAAACATTCAAGGTCAGAATGGAAAGTACATCCCTTGGTCCAATCAACAAATTAACAAGAACTAGCTCTTTGCTCGTCACGGTTGAGCCTCGCCGTTGAGCAGAGCCGTCCCCTCGGCCTGCAGGTCCTTCAGCAGCTGGATGAGCAGACTGGTGTGTGTCCCATGGCAGTGCATCAGTGCAGGACTCAACTGCAGCACATACTGTTCCATACTCATCAGAGTCCTCAGATCATTGGCCAGGTCTCCTGCTGGAGAGTGTCCCCAGTGTGAGCTCACTGTCTCCGGGTTCAGGGTAAGCAGCGTCTGTGCTGTAGAGGGACTGAGCTCCAGCACCGGCTCTACAGTTTCATACGAGGGGATGTGCTGCTCCACTAAATAGGTGAGAAGGAGGCAGCTGAGGAGACATGAGCAGGTCTCCACAAAGTTCACGTCGCACACCTCAGCGCTCTGGACCTTCAGAACGGCGTCTCCTTCTTCAGCACAGCGTACGAGCTCCTCACGCAGAGCTGCACAGGAGACCAGGTCCAACGGAGTGTGACCAGAACAATCACGCAACTGCAACAGTGCAGAACCTACAGAACATAGAACAGGTTAGGGTTTAATGGAAAGCACACGTCTGCAGTAGTGCTTTAAAGATGGTGATAAACTTTTTTTTTTTTAAAGGTACATGTATCTGGTACCTTTAGCCATTTTGTTGGCAACATCTAAAGGAAAGGGACCATCATAGGACCACAGCTGGGCAGATATTATTCGGTTGATGGACCATTCTGAGCACAGGAGTGTCACGGACATGATGTTGGGGTTTTTAAACGAATCAATATCATTTCTGGTTCAAGAAACACTCCACATACCAAAAATATTTACTCATCATTGGACAGAAAGAGAAGAGGAGGATAAGAACAGGAACTGTACGACGACAAGCTAAGCTACTGTCTCTCTAAAAGCACATTTTGATCACAGGGTAATCCGACACAGCATGTTTACCATGTCAAACCCAGAACTACTCGTACCCTAGTTTCTGATCACATGGCATGACCCATGGAAGGAGCAGGTTGTGAGGTGGTGCCACCGTTTCCTTCTGTTAACAGTAAAACATCAACAGCATGAGCAGCTGTATTCAGTTTCTGGTATTATCTGTCCAAAACACTGAGCAGCAAATCAAAAGAAATGGAGTTTTCCATCGTAATCCAGGTACCGTCCGATTTTGTAGTACAACATTCATAGAAAAGCCACCAGTAGGAGGACAGCACAGGATTACATAAAACTCACAAATATGGTAGTGTTAACAAGAAACATGGTCATGGACCTGGGGGAGGGAACCCCACAATACCTCAACTTGTACTGTAAAACATAAATAAAACAAATGTGATAATTTGCAAATCATGGAAACCCTACATTACATTAAAAATAGTACAAAGACAACATATCAAATATTACAACTGAGAAATTTTATTGCTTTTTGAAAAATATTTGCTCATTTTGAATTTGCTATCAGCAACACTTCAGAAAAGTTGGGACGGGGCAACAAAAGACTGAGAAAGTTGTGTAATGCTAAAAAAACCCCTAATTTGGTTAATTGGCAACAGGTCAGTAAGATGACTGGGTATAAAAAGAGCATCCCAGAGAGGCGGAGTCTCTCAGAAGTAAAGATGGGGAGGGGTTCAGCGCTCTGTGAAAGACAGGGCAACAATTTAAGAATAACGTTCCTCAATGTAAAATTGTAAAGAATTTGGGGATCACATCATCTATGGTCCATAATATCATTAAAAGGTTCAGAGAATCTGGAGAAATCTCTGTATGCAAGAGACAAGGCTGAAAACTGACATTGGATGGCTGTGATTTTCAGGCCCTCAGGCGACACTGCATTAAAAGCAGACACGTGTCTGTAGTGGAAATCACTGTATGGGCTCAGGAACACTTCAGAAACCATTGTCTGTGAAAACAGTTCATGACTGCATCCACAAATGGAAGGTAAAACCAGATATAAACAATATCCAGAAACCCCGCCACCTTCTCTGGGCCCGAGCTCTTTTATGATAGACTGAGGCGAAGTGGAAACTGTCCCGAGGACTGACTAATCAAAAGTAGAAATTCTTTTTAGAAATCATGGACACCATGTCCTCCAGGCTGAAGAGCAGAGGGACCATCCGGCTTGTTATCAGTGCACAGTTCAAAAGCAGCATCTGTGATGGTATGAGGGTGCATTAGTGCACATGACATGGGTAGCTTGTACATCTGGGAAGGCATCATTAATGCTGAATGATATAAACACGTTTCAGAGCAATATGCTGCCGTCCAGACAAAATATTTTTCAGGGAAGGCCTTCCTTCTTTCAGCAAGACAATGCCAAACTGCTTTCTGCACATATTAAAACTGCATGGCTCTGTAGTAAGAGAGTCTGGGTGCTAAACTGGCCTGCCTGCGGTCCAGACCTGTCTCCCATTTAAAACATTTGGAGCATTATGAAGCACAAAATACTACAAAGGAGACCCCGGACTGTTGAGCAACTGAAATTGTATATCAGGCAAGAATGGGACAACATTTCTCTTTCAAAACTACAGCAATTGCTCTCCTCAGTTCCCAAACATTTACAGAGTGTTGTTAAAAGTAGAGGTATGCAACACTGTGCCTGTGCAACATGCCCCTGTCCCAACTTTTTTGAAACGTGTTGCTGACATCAAATTAAAAAATGAGCATATATTTTTCAAAAAACAATAAAATTTCTCAGTTTCAACATTTGATATGTTGTCTTTGTACTATTTTCAGTGAAATATCGAGTTTCCATGATTTGCAAATTATCGCATTCTGTTTTTATTACAGTTCACACAGCGTCCCAACTTTTTTGGAATTAGGATTGTACATGAGCCTGGATTGCACCTATTGATGACGTGAGCAGAATGGAGCAATTTTCTTTAAATCACAGATCTGTTGCTGGAGGATTTATCATATAATTTGAAATGAAAACATGACTGCGGACCCTGGTTTAGAATTCATCTAAGGACCATATCAGTGTGACAAGCAAGAATCTTAAAAGACCGGTCTAGCACCGCACTCGAAAACCAACTGTATTCAATGAAACTATTACGGGACGCTATACTGAAGATCGCTGTGCAACCAAAAAGTTAGTATCAAAGCACTTTTTTTTTTTTTTTGTTCCAAATACTAAGGTCACTTTTCGACATAATGTACTGTATACTCCCTCCCCTCAAAAATGGAGGTTGTTTGACTTGTTGGCTTTTTGTCTGTGTTTGGCCAATCAATGGTCTACAGTACTGCTTGCTCTACCAATCTCTGGTACTCTTGGTACCCTGGCAAGATGGATATTTAGTGATGTTACTGTGCCTGACATTCACATATCACAGCACAAGACCTTAATGATGTCACTACCATGTCAGTGTTGAGAACTGTCCACCTCCCAAACGTCTAGCCAGTGGTGTTCCATGTCCATTTTATACACACTGGACCAATAAACTGAAAGTTTCCCTGCAAGTACCATTCCAAGAAGTCAGCGCTGTTGCTACCTGGGCGTTGTTGTGCCCCTTACCCAGGTTCTACAGCTCCGGTGACATGAGTGTGGCTTTCCGGTCAGCCAAAAGGTCTGTTGATTCCTTATGGCATTGTGTCTATTACTTTATAAGTTGAATATGAAATATTTTTAATGGTGTAAAGTTCATAATGGGGACTATAGCAGGGTTCAGCCAGCGGACAGTGTGTGGATGCATTCTCTCTCTCACACACACGCACTGATCTGCCTGCCACTTGTTCCTCTAGGCTACTGCTTCACACTCCGTGGCAAACTTATTGTGACAATGAAATGATGGCTAGTCTGATCAAGCCACACACTGACATTGACCTAATCGAGCAGATTGCTACAGTGTCGTTTCACACACTGCATATCTGTCACTTCATATAAAAACAACACCAGTGCACAGAATTTCACAGCACCACTAATGAGCTTTTTATGGCAAGTGCAACAAAGTTAAAGTAAGAGCGACGAACTAAATTACTTCCTACATCAAGTTACTAAAAAAAAGTGGTGATCCTTGTGTGTGCTCATACAAACTCCTAATTCTCATCTCATCTCATTATCTCTAGCCGCTTTATCCTTCTACAGGGTCGCAGGCAAGCTGGAGCCTATCCCAGCTGACTACAGGCGAAAGGCGGGGTACACCCTGGACAAGTCGCCAGGTCATCACAGGGCTGACACATAGACACAGACAACCATTCACACTCACATTCACACCTACGCTCAATTTAGAGTCACCAGTTAACCTAACCTGCATGTCTTTGGACTGTGGGGGAAACCGGAGCACCCGGAGGAAACCCACGCGGACACGGGGAGAACATGCAAACTCCACACAGAAAGGCCCTCGCCGGCCACGGGGCTCGAACCCGGACCTTCTTGCTGTGAGGCGACAGCGCTAACCACTACACCACCGTGCTGCCCATACAAACTTCTCAGATGTCCAAATCTTTCAGGTCTGTAATTCCAGTTCATGTTCATTTTACAGTACGTTTGAAATTTTCTTTTTGTTTCACCTTGTGGTGAAAAAAAAAAATGAGAAAAATACAACCTTTAATTGAAATAAATTTATGTACGCCCTGTGATGACCTGGCGACTTGTCCAGGGTGTACCCCGCCTTTCGCCCGTAGTCAGCTGGGATAGGCTCCAGCTTGCCTGCGACCCTGTAGAACAGGATAAAGCAGCTAGAGATAATGAGATGAGAAATTTATGTACAGTTTTGAGTTGACTGGAGTGTGGAGGAACTTTCAAGCTGTAATCCATGACTTCCTGATTAACTGGGGGACAAATATGAGGTGGCACAGAGGCCAAATTCCCTTAGTCATCCATCAGCATGGGAAAGATAAGAGAAACACAAACTAAATGAGGGAGAAGTGTGTTGACCTTCATAAGTCAGGGAATGGTTATTAAAAAATAGCTGCTCACCTGAAAATGTCCATTTCTCCTGTTAGGGCAATGATAATAATAATAATAATAATAATAAATTGGACACCAACTGGAACTGTTACAAACTCTCCTGGAAGAGGAGCCAAGTTTATTTTGCCCCCATGTACAGTGAGGAGGGTAAGAGAGGTCAGAAGAGGGAAAAAAAAATCCCCCAAGGATCACTGTTTGTGAATCACAAGAAGGAGGACACCTTGGGGTGTCCAAGTCTCCAAAACCACCATCAGACTCCACCTCCATGCCAACAGATTATTTGGAAGATATGTCAGGAAAAAGCCTTTTCTGTCAGTTAACCACAAACATAAGAGTCTGAAGTTTATGAAACGCAGCTACAGCTTTGACTGGAACCGTGTTCTCTGGGCTGACGCAACAAAAATGGAGCTTTATGGCAATAAACACTCAAGGTGGGTTTGGTGTTAAAAGAAGGATGGCTGTAATGAAAAGAACCCAATCCCAACTGTAAAATATGCTGGAAGTGCTGTGATGTTTTTGTTGCTGTTTTTCCTCCAAAGGCCTGGAAACCTTGTTAGGGTGCACGGCATCATGGGCTCCAGGAAATCCCAGGACATTTTCAGTCAGAATCTGGCTGCTTCTGTCGGGAAACTAAAACTGGGTCGTCACTGGATCTTCCAGCAGGACAATGATCCGATGTCCAAATCAACACTAAAACGGTTCACTGAGCACAGAATCAAGATTCTTCCGTGGCCATCTCAGTCCCCCGACCTGAACCCCAGTGAAAACCTGTGGGGTGAGCTGAAGAGGAGAGAGCACAGGAGAGGGTCGAGGACCCTGGATGATCTGGAGAGGGTGTGTAAAGAGGAACGGGCTCAGATTCCCTGCTCTGTATCTCCAACCTTCAATAAAATGTTACAGCAGAGACTCCGTGCTGTTTGACTGGTAAAGGGAGGGTGTACGAAGTGTTACATGGAGAGGTGACAATAACAGTGGCATGTGTTTTGTTGAAAATAATTACTTCTTAAATGAGGGATTTGTTTTCCTCTAAATAAATCTATTTCAATTAAAGGTTGGATTTTTCTCACTTTTTCAGAGCGAGATGAAGCAAATTCACCCAAAGGTGGATTTTTTTCTAACCCTTTTTATTATTATTAATCTTTACAAGCAAAGGACTCTGTATTTGAGCACAAAGTTAGTCTTGATCAGTTCACGTCAAGTGTAGTCTCTTTCTCTGCTCTCAGTCACTATATTTCTAAAGAAAACTGTATTTGATGACACTTGACTCTGAAACCCATTTGTGAACGTGGCAGCAGCACTCCAGCAATCCTGCAAGTGAAAACGTTGATGTTTGGAAGAACTGCTGCTGTCAAAAGCTACTATGCTTGTATTGTGCACATGAGGGAAAAAAAAAGTAACTGATTATTTTTAAAAAGTGCAGGCAATGTTTGTATTTGAAGGTCACGGGCTGTCTCCATACGCCATCATACTCCGAGTGTCTGAGCAATCAGTAAAGCTCTACTGAGAAAGAAGGAAGTACAGAAGAATAAGGAGAAAATTATTACTTTATAAGCGTTATATCAAACAAACTGCCTCTTGATGTCTTCAGTAGCATTTTGAAAAATGGGTGGCTATAAAAGATTGAAAGAAGATTGTCTGAATGCCTTCTTTACAGTAAGCATTTGATGTAAACCAGGTTGCAAAAAATTGCATTTTACAGATTTGTTTGCATTAAGCATAAAAATAACTCCACTGTCAAACAGAACACGGTCATCAAGTAGGAATCTTGCCATAATGACAAGATTTCCAAAAAGAATCTTAAACAAACAAGATCAACGGTGAGCTACTGCTCACTTACGTATCCCCTCCCCGCTTTCACTTATATCAGAACGCAAGCAATCGAAGGAACAGGACACTTATTATGAATGTTGACTTCAACAAATAATTAACTCTGAAACAAGTCAGTAAAGAGCAGTGTTCTCTCCGGGGATTTCAAACAGCATCCTGGTAAACTGTCCTTTCGAAATAGTGTCAAAATCCACCCTGTGTGTTTAGTAAATACATTCAGTTGGTAAACAGGAAGTTGATGTGGGACAGACCTGAAAACGGTACACACGGTATAGAACCCCAAGCTGAAGCTCTGTACCAAATATCAAGCAGTTGTGATTTGTAGTTGCTGAGAAAAGTGTTACGAAAACTTTGTGAATCTATGCTATATGTTTCGAAAATACATTCAGTCGGTAAACAGGAAGTCGATGTGCGACAGACCTGAAAACGGTACACACGGTATAGAACCCCAAGTTGAAGCTCAGTACCAAATATCAAGCAGTTGTGATTTGTAGTTGCTGAGAAAAGTGTTACGAAAACTTTGTGAATCTACGCGATATGTTTCATAAATACATTCAGTCGGTAAACAGGAAGTTGATGTGCGACAGACCTGAAAACGGTACACACGGTATAGAACCCCAAGCTGAAGCTTGGTACCAAATATCAAGCAGTTGTGATTTGTAGTTGCTGAGAAAAGTGTTACGAAAACTTTGTGAATCTACGCTATATGTTTCGTAAATACATTGAGTCGGTAAACAGGAAGTTGATGTGCGACAGACCTGAAAACGGTACACACGGTGTAGAACCCCAAGCTGAAGCTCGGTACCAAGTGGCTATGATTTGTGGTTGCTGAGAAA
This sequence comes from Neoarius graeffei, assembly GCF_027579695.1. Classification (NCBI taxonomy): domain Eukaryota; kingdom Metazoa; phylum Chordata; class Actinopteri; order Siluriformes; family Ariidae; genus Neoarius; species Neoarius graeffei. Next base: position 26,848,432 of record NC_083592.1, on the reverse strand, counting down.
AAGGGTGTTTCAGACAGACGGAGATACGGATAGATGGACAGAGATAAACTAGTATACCCACAGGTATATAAATCCAAAGTAGCAGGATTTGATTTTGCATTTTTAACTAATCCAATGATTTATTCTGAGCGTTATGTGCTTGTCATAAAACACCAAACTCCAGAGTAACTGACATCCTGAGAAGAGAATGGAAACATTACTGTATTATTTTTTACATCTCCTTTTCTGTAATTAACCACTATGGCTTGGTGATACCAGTTCACGAATGAGTTGCCTTGTAGATGAATGTTGGAAGACGTTCACCATTCTCAAATTTGTTTGATCACTGCAGCCACGCTCAAAATGCATCCAGTCAAACAGTGGAAGGATTTAGAGCCAGTTTTAGCTCGAACATTTGGATACGTTTTGCATGAATGGTTGATGCATCACCACGAGACTGAAGCAGAATGAGGCGCTGACTGCACTGCTGCTTCTTAGGATGGTGTACGGTTGGGTAGTGTATCGCTCATGTGACCATCAGGACAAAAATCTTCACCAAAGATTCTTCAGGCGTAATAATATTAAAGCAGGAACGTGGACTGCATTTGTCAACGGGATTTAAACTCAGCGCAGTTTTACAGGGCCGACGCGTTCGAAGTCAATTTACAAGACATCCAAGTTCCTTTAATGCAAAGTAACGAGTTAAAGTCAGTTGAGGCTGACTGACGAAGAGCGTACAGTTTACATCTGTCTGTTTTGTGGAGCCCAATGTTTATTGCTTCTTTGGAAGGTCAGTTCATAGCCCCAGATGCAAAGCTTGGCTAAACACTGCAACTGCAATTCATCTAATAAGCAGCAGATGCCTCCTTTAAAGGGTTTCAAGTGTAATTCCTTCATTTGGAACATTTCTGATCATTTTCGGTTGCTGAGAAGTAAACTGTGCACAGTACCGGTCAAAAGTTTGTACACCCCTACTCTACTCATTCATAGGTTTTTCTGTATTTTCTACATTGCAGAACAATACTGAAGACATCAAAACTATGAAATAACATATGGGACATCTCATCTCATCTCATTATCTCTAGCCACTTTATCCTTCTACAGGGTTGCAGGCAAGCTGGAGCCTATCCCAGCTGACTACGGGCGAAAGGCGGGGTACACCCTGGACAAGTCGCCAGGTCATCACAGGGCTCATATGGGACATATATAGAATTATGTGGTAAACAAAAAAAAGGTGTTAAAAACAAAATATGTTTCATATTCTAGATTCTTCAAAGTAGCCAGCGTTTACCTTGATGATGCTTTACTACATCATCATCATCAATATTCCCCATCTGCTGCTACAGCAGGTTGGGTGCCCAGGATCTCATCCAATAAGGGCAGGAACCTCTGTTCGTTCTGCATCTCCCTCTGTAGTTGGACTGGGGCAAGTCCAGTTAATTTTTCATAGATTGTCCAAACACACTATTGGCATTATCTTAACCAGCTTCATGAGGGAGTCACCTGGAATGCTTTTTAATTAACAGCTGTGCCTCGTCAAAAGTTAATTAGTGCAACTTCTTGCCTTCTTAATGCGTTTGACATTAAATAGTAAATAATAACAATACAGGGTGGCACGGTGGTGTAGTGGTTAGCGCTGTCACCTCACAGCAAGAAGGTCCGGGTTCGAGCCCCGTGGCCGGCGAGGGCCTTTCTGTGCGGAGTTTGCATGTTCTCCCCGTGTCCGCGTGGGTTTCCTCCAGGTGCTCCGGTTTCCCCCACAGTCCAAAGACATGCAGGTTAGGTTAACTGGTGGCTCTAAATTGACCGTAGGTGTGAATGTGAGTGTGAATGGTTGTCTGTGTCTATGTGTCAGCCCTGTGATGACCTGACGACTTGTCCAGGGTGTACCCCGCCTTTTGCCCGTAGTCAGCTGGGATAGGCTCCAGCTTGCCTGCGACCCTGTAGAACAGGATAAAGCGGCTAGAGATAATGAGATGAGATAACGATACAGTAAACAGCCCTATTCAAGATCCACAACTGTAGTAATCCATATTACGGTACGTCAAAAAAAACGCTCAACTAAGTAAACAGAAATGGCATCCATCATTACTTGCCATGTCTTAATTAATAAAAATAGAGAAAAACCACCGAATCAGAAGGTGTGTAAAAACTTTTAACTGGTCCTGTATATCATACATATCAACCTTTGGTCAATCAAACCCTGTATAACCAACCTCCAAAATCCATATTTCCCTTATAAAATCCGTATAAGATGCAAATTAAAATAATTTACCTAAAATGTGAATGATAATTAACAATGATATATCCAAGTTACTTTTTATTCAATATTAATAACAATAAACATTCAAAATGAATACAAAGCTCCAATGTTTGACAAAAACACAAAGTGTTATCAGCATAGGTACGAAGGAAATACTTCGTTGTTTGGAGACAGGTTTCACCGAGCGGCTATTATGCACGAGACTTCATATTAGCCACAAAGTCAGAAAAATCTGTTCATAAAATTACGTTATAATGACCAAATACAATGAAAAGTATTTTTCCAGTCTCACCTGTGAAAGGTAATCCCATGTGGACGGTAAACCTGTTGGTACAGTTAAACGCAGCACATGAATGAGGCATCTTTATTCTCGGCTACTGTCTAGACGCTATACCAGAGACGGCTGAAGAATCTCCACTTTGCCACATCCAATATGGTGGCGAGGATGACGTATGATTCTACGCAGAAGGCGGCGTCTATGTTTATATGTCTATGACTTCCCGGTTGGCGGGATTCTCGCAATGCGGTGTGCGCATGATCAAAAGTGGAACGAAGTCTCGCTACCACAAGATAACGCGCGATTTCATAAGACTCTTTACTGGCTGTCTGTGGTGTACAGTACGTTTGTAAATGTTATGCGCTCTTTTATCATCGTGGGAATTGATTATAGCTCTAAATAAATATTGAAGTTTTTTTTAAAGAAACTGTATAACTTTATTTATACGCCCGTATACTACGTTTACTGAATCAAATCCGTATAAAATATGGACATTCCGTATAGGTTGACATGTATGTGTATATACACACATTCATGCTGAAGGAAAACAATGGCTTTCTAAACTGATTTCTTTACAGATTCTGTGACACAAATCAGGGTCAAACTTACAAGCAAATGTTATCCAAATCACCTCCTGCCAAGCTTGCAGAGTTTTAATCAAGAGAAAATGGCGGCATGTCTGTAAAATTAGCCTCAGTGAGGCTGTAGCTCATACCGGCCAAGACGCCCAAAAAATCGTAAATATGATGGGTGGTGCCACCATCTTGACAACTTTTATGCACACCCACCTGGGGAACACTATGTGAGTTTGATCAAAATCCGATCAATCCTTAGGAGGAGTAGCGATTTTTGTAAATTACGGACGGACAACACGTGATCGCATCAGCTCACCTGGCCGCAGGCCAGGCCGGATGAGCTAAAAATCAATTTTCTTTCGGATGTGTTTCTCACAAGACCTTGTACTTGTTAGCCAAGATACAAGACAGCTTTTTGTAGCAACAATAAATTCACACTTGTAAGTTAAAGGTACTAGAAGAAGAGCTGCTGGAAATGAGCTACTGAAAATGATGCACTGCACCATTCTGATTCTTGTTTTGTTTCCATATTATAAAACAGAAATGGTTTTCATAGTACACAGGCTACTGCTTTAGTGTTGACTGGCTCTGGCTATAGGCAAAGGAACGAGACATCTGAAGGGACAGAAAGGATACTAGAGCGGCGGCTACAATTATCGACAGTCCATAATTATCGACACCTTTTCAGATTTACCAATAAAAAGCAATTTTACAAAGGTGAGTTTCAGTTACAGCAGTTATCACTGGTTAATTAATCAACCGGAAGACCCGCCCTCGCCCTTTGATCTTGTCGAACTCGTTACCTGAGATGGATTTTTTTTTTTAGCACGACCAGCAATCTGAGGAAAACCCGGACGTCATCATCGCAGGTAAGCACGGTGGAAAGATCACGGACATGTTTTTACTGATCAAACTCACCGATATTTCATGATCTCCTTGATGAAACCTACTTTGTTTCTTACTCTTTCATTTGACAGTCGGCATTTTGTATCTAAACGTGTGTTTGAGAAGTCACGTAAGGTGTCGATAATAGTGATCACTTTCACCCGTGTCCACCATTAACGACACCCTGCGTAATTAAGTGACATTTACAACTGTTATGGATCGATCTTTGTGTAACATTGTTGAAGTAGATGAAGTACTTAAAAAAAAATAAAAAAGTGCTGTGATTTATTTATTTTCTGATTCGTAACAGAATGGAATGTTTACAGAGTATTTGGAATCCGACTGCAATAAATAGAATTAGACCAGAATTTAATTCCAAGCAGATAAAAAATGACAAATATTCAGATTTTTCTATTCCATTCAGAAAATATTTTTGTTTGCAGTTTGTTGTAAATATCTACCACATATTACAATATCAGTAGACATTTTATACTTTTAGATGTAAAAATATAAAGTTTTGGTTCGAGGCGACCTTTGACCTGGATTTCCATGTGGTTACGATGTCAATTGCCTGTTGATATTTATTGGTAAACGACAAAACTAGAAATTAATACAAACAGCAACGAACGATTAACAAAATGTGATCTACGAAAATATTTAGAAAGTGGAACAAAAAGATTTTCTGACACGGAGTAAACATTATCAGTTCATTTGTTTACAAACATTAGAATTACTTCCTCATTTACGTAAAACACCGACATCCATATATTTATATAAAAGATATTTTGTACTAAAAGTCTATGGGAAACAATTTTTAAATAAAAACTATGCTTTGTTAACTTAATACCACATACCGATTATTATTTATTTATAGAAGTAATCATCTGGATGTTGATACTTGTGGAACGGTTTCACGTGATCTGATACGCTAAGTAATCGGTAATCAACTCATTTTTTTCCAGTGGAAGTTTGAGTAATTATTCATGCACAATTTACATATTGAAAGTCTTTTCTACTTTTGCAACGGCCAAAAGATCATTATAGGTGTCGATAATTGTAGTAGTTTAAAAAAAAAAGTTATCACAAAACTCCTGGCTTTTCACAACCATTAAATGATGTAGCTTTTAGAGACTTTGTCCACTTCAGACAAGATGTGCACTTGATCGGGGACTGGATCCTATGAGACCCAAAAGATTTGTAGAAGCAGGATTCTTCTTACTCTTATGCAGGTGAAAGCAGGAAGTCAGTTATAAAGCTTGCAGTATGGGGGTGTCGTGGCTCAGGTGGATAAGGCGCCATACCATAAATCCGGGTTCGATTCCGGCCCGAGGTCATTTCCCGATCCCTCCCCGTCTCTCTCTCCCGCTCATTTCCTGTCTCTACACTGTCCTATCCAATAAAGGTGCAAAAAGCCCAAAAAATATCTTTAAAAAAATAAATAAATAAAGCTTGCAGTATAAAGAAAAGCCACTTTCGTTAACAGCAGCATCCTGAACAAGGCTCGAGCCGTGCATTTACTGCACTCCATACTTTCCCCTGGTCAGGCCATGCTGGTTTAAATGACTAACGTATTTATATTTTGGGAATTAGAACCAACAGAGTTGACAAGTGAGCTAGTCATAGGTGGGTACAAGCCAAAATAATGGCTGTGGGAGTGGGTAGGATTGGTCAGAAATCTTCCAGGAGCAGGCGTCAGTGCCATTTTAAAAATCAATCCCAGATACACCACTACTTCACAGCTCCGACAACTCGACCCGACTCAAAGTTTGTCCCAGACTGGTGGATTTTTCCATCTAATCTCTCTGAAGGATTTCTCCATGAATAAAGCCTGCATAAATTTTCCAAATGACACTTCACAAATTAAAAGATTTTCAATAACAACAAAATAATCCCAGCTCTTCAATAAACAGGTCTTTTCCTTAACAGCACTGTTTCCAGTCAAATGGGAACGAAGGCCTTGAATAAAAATGGATGCACATTCTTGCAAAGCACGACAGACCAAACGCACAAGTAGTTCCTAAGTGCTGAAGCCGTATTTAAAGTGGGAGATAAAAACGAACCGACATTAAGCATTTAGGAAAGTAATTAAAATCTACATCCTTGGAAATGCCAGCATGCGTGAATATGAGAAAGGAAAGGCAGAAGAGCTTTTCATATTCACTGCCGGACAAGTGTCTCGTTTAAAATCAGGATGACGCAACGTTCGCTTCTGTTTACTTTCCCATGGAGTCCTGTATCAAACCCATCGGCTCAGAGAGAGAGAGAGAGAGAGAGAGAGCGCTGCTCCCTACCACTGCCATGTCCAAGCATCTGACAGCCTGAGACCTGGAATGTGACAAAAGCTGAGGTGTGTACCTTCCCAAACACACACGTCACTGATAAATGCAAGCTACGTGCAGGTCTCCCTCCCTCCCCCCGGACAACGGTATGAGCCGCTGCCTATTCTTCACAATGGCCCATGAAATCCACATCTGTCAGTGCACACATGCACACACGTACACACGATTGGCCTGGATTTAGTATTGGCTCGTGCATCACACAGAGTGATTGAAGTGAACCCAGGTATTGGCTTACTGTGGCAAAAACTGCTTGGCAGGTAAATAAAACACCTGGAGGATTAGATCTGAAAGTCTGTAATTAGGCTCCCTATGCCATGCGCTTTTTCATACACACATGCAGAACGGAACAGGAGCAGAAGAATTCATGCCCAATGTTTGTGCTTTTGCCACTTGAGGAACTTGCAAGCAAAAATGCACGAGACACACACACACACACACACACACACACCCTTCCAGTAGCAGCCTCTCGGCCTTTAGAGGGCAGACAAAGACTAGAAATAGACAAGAGTCAGGACGGGGGGAGGGGAGGAAAGAACAAGAGCAAGTGTGTGTGCGTGTGCATTTGTGTGTGTGTTTGTGCAGAAAGTGTACATGACTGTGAGAATGAGACAGTCAGACGTCATCTCTCCACAATCTGGATGTACTGCTTGCAGATTGTAACAAGGTAAAAGGCAGAGCAGTAATCTGGCACAGAACATCAGAACATGAACTGCTAGCATCAGTGTGTCTCATTACAAACACGATGCTCTCAGTATGCACGTGTGTGTGTGTGTGTGTGTGTGTGTGCGCAGTCATGTGTTACAGAGTTAACCCACACTGACCATGACAAATATCCAGACACATACAGATAAAGAACTGGAGTTCTAGCATAATCAGGGCTTTTTACTGCATATCACTCTCTCTCTCACACACACACACACACACACACACGGGATAAGTTAGGGATAAAATTAGCTCATATTTAAAGTCTTTAATTTTCTGTAAAGCTGCTTTGCGACAATGTCTGTTGTTAAAAGTGCTATACAAATAAATGACTTCTTACACACACACAACATTACATTACAGGCATTTAGCAGACGCCCTCATCCAGAGCGACGTACGTTAGGTGCCTTGCTCAAGGGCACTTCAGCCATTCCTGCTGGTCCAGGGAATCAAACCAACAACCTTTTGGTCCCAAAGCTGCTTCTTTAACCATTAAGCCACAACTCCCACACTCAAACTATTAATGCGACTATTTAATGCTAACCCAAAAAATTGAGCCTTCTTTAAATCTAATCCTAGCCAGATCGAACTCTAATCTTAAAAGGGCACATCCTGGGTAAATTCAGGAGCAAGATCAATGTAATTTTCTTATTTTATATTAAACTTTGGTCAAATATCTGTCACATTTTGTGCAATTTTTTTTTTACCTTGCGCAATACCAGAAAAATTCAGTTGAAATCAAGCCATTTGAGGCGAATTGGTCCGCCTCTGAAAAAATTGGCATTTGGATTTCCCGGCAAACATTGATTTTCGTGACGTCGCGTGCGGGACGCCTCCCTCTGAATCCTACGCCAGCGCTGGTTTGTTTATGAGAAAACGACCTGGTGGTTTTCTGCAAATTTCTTCAACGTTACCGCGTAATTATTAAAATGGTTAACAGATGTATCGTAGGAGGGTGTAGCAACAGATTAGTACTCATCGTTTCACAAAAGACCGGACAATGAGAGAGAAATGGGAGCACTTCGTGTGAGGCACCCGGAAAAACTGGCAACATGCAACAGACCACAGCATCATATACAGGGCTCACTTCATAAAGCCCGACGACTTTGAGAACTATTTGCAGTGGGAAACGGGCTTCAAGAAGCAACTTGATCTGAAAAAAGACGCAGTTCCATCTGTTAGAATGCCCAAAGCAACACCGTCTCCATTTGTGTCAGCGTCACCAAAGGAGCCAGCCGTGTTCGTCTCCCCTGACAGAAGGCGAAGTGCCGCATCCACTGAGGCCCTCGAAGCCGAGGACCAAGCAGAGCCGAGAAAAAGACCAAGAAAATTGGCAATTCATAAGTTGACTGTTGCCGGGGTAAGAAATAAGACAGACTGTACTCTAAATTAGGTGTTCCTGTGTTTGTGTGGTACACGGATAATGCTATTTATTGACGCACACAAAAGTAAACAACGCGAAAGCGCTGGGTGATAATACACTTCACATGTATCAAAGGATCTGCGTGTCAGGGCTTGAGATCTTGGGACCTGTCAAACACATTAAATGTATATCCAACCCTGCTTAGCCGATTCCATGTGTGTAGCTGATGAAATCTTTCTCCTACAGTAGCCAGTACTCTTCTAAATGAAGAAATGTATTAATACATAATAGTAATTAGAAAAAATATGATTATGTAACAATAGATAGATGAGCATTGATACATGAATCCATGGGTTTAGAAGCTGAAGCTTTTAACGATCATCATTTCAATGCAAAATCGCTCACTGTTAAACTTGGTCTACACAGACTGTGCACTGAACCCATGCAGGGTCTCTCAGTCTGCTGGCGGATCCGCACGTGACGTCACAAGTCTGGATCAATATGGCTCCAGACTCCCTTGGGATTTTTCCAGACGCGTTTTGTTATTTTTTTTTCTGCTGTAGACAGATGGCCTTGTGCAAAATTATCCTTCTGGATGAGTGTGTAAAGGGACATACTTTCATATATATCATCTCATTATCTCTAGCCGCTTTATCCTGTTCTACAGGGTTGCAGGCAAGCTGGAGCCTATCCCAGCTGACTACGGGCGAAAGGCGGGGTACACCCTGGACAAGTCGCCAGGTCATCACAGGGCCGGCACATAGACACAGACAACCATTCACACTCACATTCACACCTACGCTCAATTTAGAGTCACCAGTTAACCTAACCTGCATGTCTTTGGACTGTGGGGGAAACCGGAGCACCCGGAGGAAACCCACGCGGACACGGGGAGAACATGCAAACTCCGCACAGAAAGGCCCTCGTCGGCCACGGGGCTCAAACCCGGACCTCCTTATATAAATAAAACAAAGAAAAAAAAACAACAACAAACAATACATTGGTCCAGGATAAGCCCTTTAACCTCAGCAACCAGAAGCAAAACTTTTGGCGCTTTTACGTTTTGGTTTTTCTCTCTCCGTGCCCCAATGCACCCACACAAATCAAGACTTGGTACCACACGGGCAGTGTGAGTACCTCACTCTACAGATGAGAGTTCAAAAAGCCGGACTGGCAGAGAGCCCCTGCTGGACCCTTGAGCAAGGCCATTAACAGTCAGTTACACCGAGTCTCTTCACGCAGTTGATGAAAAGCCTCGTGAGCAACAGGAGTACGATTTGTCACTTACCTGCTCAACGTTTCCCATCCTTTGACCACAGTACATGCTCCTGGATCAATATTAAATTCGGTTAGAGTTACACTTACAGGTTTTGTTCCACTAATCAATACGCAGCTTTCCATCTAAAAGGATTTTATGTGAAAAATACTTTATTCTCGTAAAATATTTGCCAGTGCAGGCAACTGAAAAAAGTAATTGTATCCTGTCTCGCTTGCGTGCTGTTTAGATAAAAGCATCAACTAACTAACTAACTAACTAAAAGAATTTATAATAGTTTCCAAATATTAACAAATCTTTTAAATTTAGTTAATAATTATGAAAACAAAAACCAGTGGAAATGTTTTTACAGTTTAAATCAGGTTGTAATTCACTCCAGCGGATAAAGTAGGACAGCAGGACATGTTAATTTGAGTAAATAGCGTGACTTGTACATACGAAAGGAACCTATATCATTATAAAAGAGCTAATTGTAATTACTTGTGCTCAAGTCACGTCTTTTCTGTGCCATTCTCATCAAAACAGTTATTAATTAACCATGGAGATGATATGAAACTTGCTCATATTAAATCAGTATGCCTGGTCTGGGGCCCTTTTCCCTGTCAGTAAAGGAAGAAGTTATTGGTGGAAATGTGGTAAAGGTGTTACTGCTGATTGGAGGGGTGTGTGTTCTAATCCCAGGACCGCCCCACTGCCTGGTTGGGCTCTTGAGAAAAAGCCCTCAACGCTAAACTGCTCAGTTGTAAAAAACATGAGATACAGTCGATGTAAAATATAACCACATCCTTTCACTTCTGTAAGTTTCGAACAAATATTTTTGATCACGTCCTACAATTACAAGTCGTTCTGTCACTGCAGGAAGTAAAATAAGCCCTACAAATAGTAGTGTATGATGAAATCAGTTCATTATGATACACAGTGGGGCGGCACGGTGGTGTAGTGGTTAGCGCTGTCGCCTCACAGCAAGAAGGTCCTGGGTTCGAGCCCCGGGGCCGGCGAGGGCCTTTCTGTGCGGAGTTTGCATGTTCTCCCCGTGTCCGCGTGGGTTTCCTCCGGGTGCTCCGGTTTCCCCCACAGTCCAAAGACATGCAGGTTAGGTTAACTGGTGACTCTAAATTGACCGTAGGTGTGAATGTGAGTGTGAATGGTTGTCTGTGTCTATGTGTCAGCCCTGTGATGACCTGGCGACTTGTCCAGGGTGTACCCCGCCTTTCGCCCGTAGTCAGCTGGGATAGGCTCCAGCTTGCCTGCGACCCTGTAGAACAGGATAAAGCGGCTAGAGATAATGAGATGAGATGATACACAGTGTATGACACAAATACACACACGTTTTAACGTCCGACCCCCCCCCCCCCCCAAAAAAAAAAACACCCGCACAGGAGTGCAGTTCTATTGTAAAAATCGCTCTGATTATTGCTCGAAAATAAAAGACTTAAAGGGGAACAGAGGGCAATATATAGAGTAAATATAACAATAAAACACACATTAACGAACCTTATTCAAGACTTACAAAAGTTTTTTGTTCTAAGGTTGGAAAGTTATAGTGTTTTGAAAGTAGCTCGAGCAAACTATTTCCGCAGTTTGAACAGCCCGCCATGATATTAATTTTATCCAATCAGAATGCACGTTCATTTTCTCTGCGTAACACTCATGACGTATGTATGTGCCCAGTTGTGTTGGCTCATTGAGGTTGGGAATAGCACGTGTGAAATACCTGTTTCTGCCTCTTGCGACGATTTCGCAAGTCCACGGGTGGCACCTATCTCATTGCAGCAAATAAATTCTCGTGAGCAACTCCACGTTACATTTTCCGCACGAGCACCACGCCGTGTCACCTGCACGCAGACGCTCTGCCCCACGCTCGCCATGCCCATGGTCAGCATCAGTCTCATCCTCGCCGTCATCCGAGCTTTCTTCTCTTATTTCATCACCGGAGTCGAGAGTACCTCTCCTAGGTTCAAACTGGTACCCTTCTAAGCCATAGCCTGCTTGCAGTGTGTCTTGCGGGATCTCTTCGTATGATTCGACAGAGCTGTCGCTTTCACTTGATGCGCCCGACGCCATGATTACACGCTTATCTCCTCTATTTCGGAGAGTTCCGCTAGTGCAGTGGGTAGCGCTGACGTCACGGTCTTTTAAAAATGGCGACTCTTGTGCGGTTTAGCGTATAAAGTATTATATTTACAATTACCAAGATATTTCGTTGTTTTCTAGTATATAAATTTGACAGAATACTTAAGAATACGTTACTTTGTCACATCAGCAACTGTATATATTATATTTGGTACCCCTTTAAATATGACTCCTTTAACTGTTTGTTCAGGTCCGAATGCTCTGTAATAGGAGCCGCAGGGGCTGGGGGTGGGGGGGTCCTGCAGGTGACCATCCTCATCCAGCCCCCCCAAACCAGTAAACTTAGGAGAAACATATCAATAGGTGCCAAACTTGCACAAACGAATCTATCAAATCTCAACAGTTTAACACAAATTTGTAATCTGTGACCTGAGCTCAGGCTTCTCCCTTAATCAATCAAATAGCACTTGCTGCCCTGCTTTCACGAGGCCCTCCACAGTCTGTTCGAAAGCTGGCCTTGAACCCACAGCATCCTGGGCCATGCCAGCCGTCTCTCATTCAAGCCCTGCATTCACAATTAAGATGCGAGACCCATAGCAGCCGCGCGAAGGCTCTTTCAGTGGCCTCTCCTCCTCTTGGCTAACTCCAACACTGTTTGGATCCGAGCTGCCGTGGTTGGCGTGTCGCGCTCCATTCCAATCAGGAATTGAACAAAATTCAAAACTAAGTCTTAAAAAGGCAGACAGCTGCTTGTTCTCTCTCTCTCTCTCTGTGTTGGCCAAAATAAGGGCAAGGGCACCCTGTCACCGTCTGCCTAGGGTTAGAGAGCAAGGCTGAACCTGTAGCTGAGCCCATGTCCTCCAGTAGGAATGATTATTTCATGGGGAGGATGCTGCAATTGAGAGAGCTATGTTTGGGGAGCTGGAACAGTTGACCTTCTTGGCCTAGATGAAAGCTACTATCGGCAGGAGCAAGGTGAAAGCATGCTGCCTGCCTGCATAGCTAAGGAGGACAGAGGGGAAAAAGTACTGAACACAGCATGGAGGTTATGATCAAACCCACATGTAGTGCTGACAGTACATTTCAGATGGAGTGGGGGATCAGGTGGTCATACAAATACATGTCTTGTAGAACAGACAAAACACGACGACTTTGTTTAGAAAAGCGGCTCAAATTGGACTTCTTATCATAGACAATCTGAATACAAAACAGTTTGAGCGCGCGCACACAAAAAAAAAAAAAAAAAACACACACTTTTTTGTCCAATAAAACTTAAGCCACATTTGTATGTGGTTTCAAATCTAATTAAAATTTCCTATAAAGATTTCTCAAAGCAGTCAAATGTGATTTAATGCGTTTTTCCATCATTTGCTTAATAATGTTTCTTGATGTTAGCAATTTGCAGAAAGCACAACGTCATGGATGAGAGCCAGGATTAAGGCAGGTGGGGGAAGGAAAAAAAAAAATCCCGAAGACCTGGAGCGGTGAAGCGATGCTATAGCTCCTCCTTTTGTTGAAAAATTCAGTTTTTGCCACTGGTGTCTTCCCTGAATCCATACATTCAGAATGCGAACAGTGAAAATCTCAACAGTGGTAGTTGGCGAAGCAAAGTACCTTACCGCTTCAGCAAAGTAGCTCCTGCTTACCACACGACGCCACCGGTAACTTTCCCTCAGCTTCTGCATCGTCGCTGCTATAAAACTAACGTGCATGTGAGAAAATTTAACTACAGTCCAAGAAAAGAAATCAGTGTGTGAATCATCCCCCCCCCATACCCAGCCACACAATTTTCAGCACTGAAATGTCTCAATATGATTTTGAAACTATTTGAAAACTCTAAAATAAGCTTCAGTCAAGACCGCATTTCCACAGCAATGTCCTGCAGCAGAATGACAAGCAGCACAAAGTCAAGCTCAATATGCGTGTGTATGCGCGTGTCATGGGTACTCAAGTAGCTGTCTGCTTCCCAGACACATCACACTTCTAATTTTCCCCAAACATCCTCCTCTGACCTCTTTTCACTCGCTTCTATTGGGCCAATCTCCGCCGGCTCAAGAAAAAAAAAAAGAAAAAAGAAAAAACACACTCTCACCGGGACCAAACAATCCCAATCTAATTTACTTTTTGAGGCCAGAATATGTACATGTGTTAATGGGAGAGCGGAATCAAATTAACTATAATTAGTCGGAGCAGAGGAGAGCGGCAAGCTACGTCGGGGCGTGTGTGAAAGACGGAGCTTGTTTCATCCTTTTCTCCCCCCACCTCATCCCTTAACTGTCATCTAGCCATCCTGCAACATGTTTACACGTCACATGCGCTTTAATGCTTTCACAATTCAACAGATGAATGATATGGAAATAGTCACATATAAAAAAAAAAATTCCTCATCTCATTCTCATCTCATTATCTCTAGCCGCTTTATCCTGTTCTACAGGGTCACAGGCAAGCTGGAGCCTATCCCAGCTGACTACGGGCGAAAGGCGGGGTACACCCTGGACAAGTCGCCAGGTCATCACAGGGCTGACACATAGACACAGACAACCATTCACACTCACATTCACACCTACGGTCAATTTAGAGTCACCAGTTAACCTAACCTGCATGTCTTTGGACTGTGGGGGAAACCGGAGCACCCGGAGGAAACCAACACGGACACGGGGAGAACATGCAAACTCCGCACAGAAAGGCCCTCACCGGCCACGGGGCTCGAACCCGGACCTTCTTGCTGTGAGGCGACAGCGCTAACCACTACACCACCGTGCCGCCTTCTTTTAAACATCATAAGGATTACTTGTGGGCGTCGCGGTGGTGTAGTGGTTAGCGCTGTCGCCTCACAGCAAGAAGGTTCTGGGTTCGAACCCAGCGGTTGACGAGGGCCTTTCTGTGTGGAGTTTGCATGTTCTCCCCGTGTCTGTGTGGGTTTCCTCCCACAGTCCAAAGACGTGCAGGTTAGGGTAATTAGTGGCTCTAAACTGACTGAGTGTAAATGGTTGTTTGTGTGTCTACAGTACGTGTGTCAGTCCTGCGATGAGCTGGCAACTTGTCCAGGGTGTACCCTGCCTCTCACCCATGGTCAGCTGGGATAGGTTCGTGGCCCCGCACGGGATAAGCGGTTACAGATCAAACAAACAAACATTACTTGTTTATCAGATTTTTTTTTAAAGTGTAGGCCATAAAAATAATTTTCCCCAACACCCAGTTATTTTTGTTTAGTGGATCAAAAGCTACTGAATTCAAATCACAGACTTCCAATTTTATTACTTTTTTTCACAGAACAATTAATGAATTTAAAAAAACCACATGGCCCTAAATTCTCTGCTATTTTCTCCCACTTCGCCATGACCCAATTCAAGACACTACGTCATGCATCACATGGTGGGCTTTCCCCGTTTGCACAAGGCATTGTGGGATACAAATTTGAAGCAGGAGAGAAAAACGGAGGACACGAATGAAACGTGAAAGACCGACTACAGTAACAGAAAGTGAGAAGAAAAGACGTAATGCTACGGTCCATACGAAGGAAAGGAAACGCAGGACCAAACTAATAAATATCAGCGGTCAGTGAGCACCTCGGTGTGATCAGCTGTTCGTTTAGCGACAGAATGATGGAACTGTCAGTGCACGCTCAAAGGTAAACCTGCGCATGCACAGCACACACACACGGACTTCATCTGTCTGCTTGACTGCACAAAGCGAGCAATTTCATGCACATTATTTGCTTTAATCCCCTCAAATTAAATAACTTCCCAGCCACAGAATGGCCTGATATTTTGTGAGATATTACAGAAATAAACGTATATCACAATGACCAAATTTCAGAGGAAACTAAATTTAGCCGATTTTATGAAATCAAAAGGCCGTCTAGCTTTAAATTCGTTTTAGTATTGCTAGTGTAGTTAGGTGTCAAGACTTAATCTCGCAAGTCAGATTTTTAGCATTCTTTAGACTCTAGTACATTTCAAAAATTGTAATATTTGGCAAATTTGGCATTCAAACTTTAAATGGATAAAAATAAGGACTGGTGTTGCATTGGCAAATTGTTGTGGTATACAGTAAGCAGAATAAAACACAGATATGGTGGGATCGCTTTAAGTGACCCCCAAAAATGATTTTTAAATCTTTATCTAATCATCTGATGGCTGATTTCAACATCGCTGAAAATTATCAACACAACGCAAAAGTCACATATTAGAGGATGTTTTGGAACCTGAACAAAACCTGCATGCTGGACCTTTCTAGCTATCTAACTTAGCACAAAATAAATCAGATTTAGGTTTTTGTTTGACAAATCCCTGAGAAAATTGCAATGAAACTTAAGATACTGATATCGCCTTGTGCTTATGAGACAAACGCAGCCTAGTTAATAAACCAGCTAACTATCGGGTACAGCAGGAGGATATGAAAACGTTTCCAATTTATATATCCAGTCCTGTGCAAAAAAAAGTCTTAGGCATTATGTAAAGAAATGCTGTCGACCAAAAATGGCTCAAAAAAATAATGAAATGAAAATATGTAAAAAAAAAAAACAACAACAAAAAACCTATAAACAGGAATGAGTAAGCCATAATGAATGAAACAAAGTCAATATTTGGTGTAAGACGACCCTTTGCTTTATAAAAAAAAACAAACAAAAAAAAAAAACAGAGTCTGAGGTACAGTGAGTGCAGTTTTATGCGGAAATGAGCTGTAGGTTTTACTGAGCGTCTTACAGAACCAGCCACAGTTCTTCTGGACACTTTGACTGTCACACTCACTTCATTTTGAACCAAAACCCAGCAGCCTCCATTATGTTTTCTTTTTTATCTGAAAAGTGGTCTGTTATGGAATACACTGCTCAGATACAAACTTTCTTTTTTCTGTAGCATTTAATTTTGTGCTGGAAAACGAACGTTTGGACTCTAAAATGTTTTTGTACTGACTCGATAAATGTAGAAGTCATAAAATAGAAATCTACAGTGGTGCTTAAAAGTTTGGGAACCCTTTAGAATTTTCTATATTTCTGCATAAATATGACCTAAAACAGCATCAGATTTTCACACAAGTCCTAAAAGTAGATAAAGAGAACCCAGTTAATCAAATGAGACAAAAATATTATACTTGGTCATTTATTTAATTGAGGAAAATGATCCAATATTACATATCTGTGAGTGGCAAAAGTATGTGAACCTTTGCTTTCAGTATCTGGTGTGACCCCCTTGTGTAGCAATAACTGCAACTAAACGTTTCCGGTAACTGTTGATCAGTCCTGCACACCGGCTTGGAGGAATTTTAGCCCATTCCTCCGTACAGTACAGCTTCAACTCTGGGATGTTGGTGGGTTTCCTCACATGAACTGCTCGCTTCAGGTCCTTCCACAACATTTCGATTGGATTAAGGTCAGGAGTTTGACTTGGCCATTCCAAAACATTAACTTTATTCTTCTTTAACCATTCTTTGGTAGAACGACTTGTGTGCTTAGGCTCTTTGTCTTGCATGACCCACCTTCTCTTGAGATTCAGTTCATGGACAGATGTCCTGACATTTTCCTTTAGAATTCACTGGTATAATTCAGAATTCATTGTTCCATCAATGATGGCAAGCTGTCCTGGCCCAGATGCAGCAAAACAGGCCCAAACCATGATACTACCACCACCATGTTTCACAGATGGGATAAGGTTCTTATGCTGGAATGCAGTGTTTTCCTTTCTCCAAACATAAAGCTTCTCATTTCAACCAAAAAGTTTTATTTTGGTCTCATCCGTCCACAAAACATTTTTCCAATAGCCTTCTGGCTTGTCCACGTGATCTTTAGCAAACTGCAGACAAGCAGCAATGTTCTTTTTGGAGAGCAGTGGCTTGCTCCTTGCAACTCTGCCATGCACACCATTGTTGTTCAGTGTTCTCATGATGGTGGACTCATGAACATTAACATTATCCAATGTGAGAGAGGCCTTCAGTTGCTTAGAAGTTACCCTGGGGTCCTTTGTGACCTCGCTGACTATTACACGCCTTGCTCTTGGAGTGATCTTTGTTGGTCGACCATTCCTGGGGAGAGTAACAATGGTCTTGAATTTCCTCCATTTGTACACAATCTGTCTGACTGTGGATTGGTGGAGTCCAAACTCTTTAGAGATGGTTTTGTAACCTTTTCCAGCCTGATGAGCATCAACAACGCTTTTTCTGAGGTCCTCAGAAATCTCCTTTGTTCATGCCATGATACACTTCCACAAACATGTGTTGTGAAGATCAGACTTTGATAGATCCCTGTTCTTTAAATAAAACAGGGTGCCCACTCACACCTGATTGTCATCCCATTGATTGAAAACACCCGACTCTAATTTCACCTTCAAATTAACTGCTAATCCTAGAGGTTCACATACTTTTGCCACTCACAGAAATGTAATATTGGATCATTTTCCTCAATAAATAAATGACCAAGTATAATATTTTTGTCTCATTTGTTTAACTGGGTTCTCTTTATCTACTTTTAGGACTTGTGTGAAAATCTGATGATGTTTTGGGTCATATTTATGCAGAAATGTAGAAAATTCTAAAGGGTTCACAAACGTTCAAGCACCACTATATTAACAAAGTTTGTATGAAAAGAAAGAGGGGAAAAAAAGGGTGCCTAAGACATTTCCACAGTACTGTACATACTTTTTACCTTTTAGCAGATAAAGGACAAGGAAATGTTTCCCGGCCATTTTTCACATTTTCTTGAGCATGAATAATATTAAACAACTTATTAATCGATATAAATTAGTCGTTAAAAATAGCAAGGTCAGGAGTATTTTAAAGAGATTAAAGCTTAACCGAGTGAAAAGGACTGAAGATGGCCCATGTGAAGTGGTAGTCTATGAAGCAGGTCCGGATTTAGACGTCCTCGTCTCATTTATTATTATCTTATATAATGCGCAGTAGTCCACGCTGTTCCATTACCTGTAATGTTCTTACCTGTGGTGAAAAATGTGTATTCACTGGCATCCTTCAATAAAGCAGAGATGACACGGTTCCCCCTCCTTCCATCCTGACTCTCTGTGCTACATGAAAAGACGCCTCTGTCTTCCAATATCAATAAGCGCTGCCATGATTCTCATAGGAGTTCGAACGTGCACACTGAAATACTGAGTCACAGTAATATCAAATAATATTCTAATACGCCTATGTACAGAGAATAGCTCACATATATAATGCTCATAGAAGAGGAAAGAGATTGGGCAGTTAGCATATGAAAGTGTACACTTGGGGATACGAGCGAGTGCGTCTGAAATTCAACAGAGACTTAGAAGGGCTTTGGATCTAAAGAGCGTGTGTGCTAGTTTTGCACATGAGTAAGTAATGTACACTAGGGCAAGGCGATATATGATATGATACGATATTAACACTGAGGTAAATGCTCAAGATTCAGCGAATGTTCACATCAAACATCAGAAGGGGGGTGGGGGGTGGTGATTTAACCGTGGCACGGTTGTTGGTGCCAGACAGGCTGTTTTGAGTCTTTCAGAAACGTCTAGTCTCCTGGGATTATTACACACAACAAATCTCTTGAGTTAGCACAGAATGGGGCGAAAAACATCCAGTGAGCAGCAGTTCTGCGAGTGGAAACGCCTCGGTGATTGATATAAGCGGTCAGAGGAAAATAACCAGACAGGTTCAAGTTGACAGGAACTCAAGTTGATATGGGAACTCGGTAACAACTCTTTACAACCGTGTTGAGTCGAAAAGCATCTCAGAATACTGAACATGTAATAAGTAACAAGTCTGAGGCACAACAGCAGCAGAACACCACATATCTGTCAGTCCAGAACAGGAATCTGAGACTACAGCGGCACAAGCTCACCAAAACCGGACGTTTCAATACTGGGGGGGGGAGTGTAATACCTCATGCAAGCTTTTTATCCAACACGACTTGAGCAAGCAAGGAAACTATCTTTCGAAAGAAAGAACAATGTCCTTTCTCAAAATCACAGAACTATTATTTATACATGCGTCATCTGAGATGACAGCCACCTAATAACATTTTACTACATTCACTTGATTATTCAGGTTTGTTACTTTTTGAAACGTTTGCTGGAGATTCTTTCAGAATCGACTCTGAAGCTGGGACGCAGTGCTGCTGCGAGTCAACATGGGGTCCTTTTATTTCATTATAACGCCTGCATGATTTTCCAGGAAGATTTTCATTTAAAAACAAGAAGACAGAGTCATCTATATCCCCAGCCCTATATACCAAGTTTCAAGATATTATTTGTCCCATTTTTCAAGTTCCGCTGCAGGAAACCAACCCTACCGCTTTACACTGACCTCAGCAACCCATGGCATAAACCCACCAGACCTTTGGTCCAGCTGAGCTAAAAATTTAAATTTCTCACATTTCTTAGTATCAAAAGGCACATATACATTACTTAATCAACACATATACCAACTTTCAACACCATACCATTCATAGTTTTCAAGTTCTGCTCCGGAAACTAAACCTACCCCTAAGACTAACCTGAGAGATTAAGTCTGAAATTGTTTCCATGGAAACATCTCATCTCATCATCTCTAGCCGCTTTATCCTGTTCTACAGGGTCGCAGGCGAGCTGGAGCCTATCCCAGCTGACTACGGGCGAAAGGCGGGGTACACCCTGGACAAGTCGCCAGGTCATCACAGGGCTGACACATAGACACAGACAACCATTCACACTCACATTCACACCTACGCTCAATTTAGAGTCACCAGTTAACCTAACCTGCATGTCTTTGGACTGTGGGGGAA
>NC_083592.1:26717960-26822960 GCF_027579695.1 Neoarius graeffei | reverse complement strand
TGCAATTAGAGAGTGTTTTCAACTCGGTCACATGTCAATTCAAGCAAAGTTGTGAAATTATTAGAGAATTTGGGTCTTGGTGAAACGATGGAGAAGTACAAGAGTTTAGGATTATGCCTGGGGTGAATATTGTTATGCCAAAAGTAGTTATGTTAAAATAGTTAAATTGGGTTTTATTTGCAATGAAAAAACACTTCATTGCCAAGAACAGCTTGCCAAATACACTACAAATGTCCAACGAGAAATAAATCTGACATATTTATTGTCGTCCTGCTTATTTGGGCTACAAAAATAGCATATTGTGATTACATTGATTATACTGGTAAAAAATTGCCCTGTGTTAATTTGGAAAAATTCTTTGCATGTCGTGGTTCGACAAAACGCACATAAATCTTATCTGGATTGGTCCGAGTGCTCATTTGTATACTGGGGTGGTTGTTTTTTTCCCCCCCTTATATTGCAAATGTCAACATTGTGATAACAATTCGTTGCACATCTGTACTTCCTAGTAAATCCTTCACACTTTGTGCCTAAGCCAGATAAGTGCAGAGTGCATTCAGTGGGCAGACAGCTCAGGATGAAGTTAACAAGGCACCACGGACCTGCACACACTGCGAGAACCGCAGCACTGCCAGAAATACAGCACATGGCGGAGAGCCTGCGGATGCATCATCAAAAATTGATGTCCTGCACATCAGTATAGGGAACACGTAGTTTGTTTTTTTTTTTTAAAGAAAAAGAAAAAAAAAGTGCAAGGCAATGAGCAGCACAGACTGCAGGGCGCTCTCTCTCTCTCTCCCCCTCCTCTCTGTGCCCTCTCCCTGCTCCCTGCCTTGGCATGAGGCTATTTCTGATCAGGTAGAGAGATGATGAGCACCGACACCTCGGCAGGTTCACTCAGAGTGCCAGCTTCATAATTACCAAAACTTCCAGCCACAAGCAGGCACTCGCTCTCACCCTTTACTCTACCTCTCTCCATTGCTCTTGCTCCCACTTCACAGCAGAATCCTAATTGCAGTGTTTAATATTCCTAAACCGGAGATCTGACAAGTGTTGTTTGTGTGTGTGTGTGTGTGTGTGTATTGCTTTGTACTTCTTTCTCCCTCCTGTTTCTCTCCTCCCAAAGCAAAAGCACTGAAGGCGCATACGCACTGTGTGGAATGTAAATGTCAGTGCCGCGGGTTACAGCGCGGGGTGTTGTAGGATGCTTTTGACTCAGATACCGATGTACGCTCTATTAAAACAAAAAAATGGATGTGCACGTAGAGGTGGTACATAAATAATGACTGACTGAGAGGTGTTCACTTCAAGGTCTGGATCAAGCAGTCAAATGCAAAGGTAGTGCATGACAAAGCCCAGAAGTGATCAGGGTAATGATTCATAAACTTCAGGGGGAGGGGGGGGAGAGAGAGAGAGACAGAGAGAGAGAAAAATGTCATACTTTCAAAAAGGACAAATTCAATGCCAATGTAACATCGCATACAACTCCAAATCAGAAAAAGCTGGGACGGTATGGAAAACGCAATTATAAAACAACACGCAGTGATTTGTAAATCTACTTTGACTTGTATTTCATTACAAACAGTATGAACCCAAGATATTTCACGGTTTGTCCGGTCAACTTCATTTCATTTGTTAACATACATCCATTCCTGTGTTTCAGACCTGCAACACATTCCATAAAAAGTTGCGACGGGCAATTTAGGGTTAATAACGAGGTAAAACAATTAACTAATGATATGACTTGAAACAGGTCATTGAAATCATGATTTGGTACAAAATCAGTATCCAGGAAAGGCCAAATGTTTGAGGAACAAAAGATGGGCCGAGGATCTCGTTGGTCAACAAATGAAAATTATTGAAATGTTTAAAAACAATGTTCCGCAAAGAAAGTAACAAAGGGTTTTGGATATTTCAGCCTAATATCATTTTAATATCAAGATCATATATGGTGCATAAGATCATTAAACGATTCAAGGAATCTGGAGGAATTTTGGCGCAGAAAGGGCAAGGGCACAAGCCAAAGCTGAACACCAGTGATCTCTGATCCCTCAGACAGCACTGCATCAAGAAATGTCACTCATCTATAGCTGATATAACCACATGTGCTCCGGATTACTTTGGCAAACCTTTGTCAAGCACTACAATCCAGAGTTACAGCCATAAATGCCAGTTACAACTTTACTGTGGAAAAAGGAAGCCTTGTGTTAACCGTGTCTGGAAGTGCCATCGACTTCTCTGGGCTCCGAGGCATCTGGGATGGACCATCACACAGTGGAAACATGTATTGTGGTCAGATGAATCAGTATTCCAGGTCATTTTTTTTTTGTAAGAAATGGACGCTGTGGGAGTCACGTGAGGAGGACCTGGGAAATGGCCGCGTCTTAGATACGCTCCCGTCCTCCGTCTACAACTAACAATTAAACTATATAAACTCTCCATGAAAGTTTAATTAATGCCGTAAGTAGTCGGTGCTTCTACACAGCTCAAAGTTACCCGAAGTTACACAGGTTTGAACCGCACAATGAACCAGGGAAAACGAAGTGTGCAAACTCGCTTGAAGACTTCAGCTACCATGGAAGCTAACCCTGCTAGCCCCACTAGCAGCGAAGCTAGCCAAAGAAACAACATGGGGGATATCCTCGCGGAAATTGCAAAGATGAGCACAACTCTGAATAAAGTGACAAGTGACGTGTCGACAATCAAGTCGGACACAACAGAGCTTAAAAGTACAGTACAGTAAGTGCTTTGCAAACTCTGCTCGAAGAGGCGGAAAGTCGCATTGCTGATGTGGAGGATAGCAACACTAGCATGATTAATGAAAAAGTGCTAATGGACTTGGAGCCATGTTGATTATCAGGAAAATAGGGGGAGACGTAAAAAAAAAACATTAAGCTGATTGGACTGAAAGAAGGAAAAGAAACGGGGAACGCAATGAATGACTACATGAAGATACTAAACGAAGGATTGGGGCTACAGGGGGACGAGTATGAGATCGAGA
Organism: Neoarius graeffei; assembly: GCF_027579695.1. NCBI lineage: Eukaryota > Metazoa > Chordata > Actinopteri > Siluriformes > Ariidae > Neoarius > Neoarius graeffei. Next base: position 26,819,959 of record NC_083592.1, on the reverse strand, counting down.
GGAGCCACAGAAGTGGAGAACCACGGCCAGGTGACAACCATCCACCGCAGGTGATACTGGTGAAGTTTCTACGCTACACGGCTCGGCAGAAAGTTTTGACAGCTGCGGAAAAAAAAAAGAGAGGGATATGATGGGAGGACTGCACTCTCTCTATCTACGAAGATATGACCAAGGAACGTTCTGACCTACGAAGACGGTTCTCCCCAATAATGAAAGCTCTGTGGGATCATCAGGTGAAGCACACGTTGGCACACCCTGCAATCCTGAGGTTTACATGGAAGGGGAAGAGATTGAGCTTTACCGATCCAAAGAAGGCTGAGGTCTTTGTTCGGGAAAACATTCAAAGCACGGAGAACGACTGACTGTGTGACATGAATAGGAGGGAGAGTGGAACTTTATTTTGAAGACATGGCGGAGACGGAGACTCCGGGGCGCTGCGGTAACCGGACGGTTGGTGAGAGGAGCAGAAGGTACCGTCTATAGGACCTACACGGACCGGAATCACATTAAGCCCAAGGCTTACTACACTGTCATGTTCATTTTAAAGGCAGTGTTTTTTTGAGTTACTGTTATTTGGTATCCCTGTTCTGGGATACTGGTTCTGGAGGTGTTTTTATTTTTATGATGGCAGGTGTAAGGCATTAATGTGTGTGGAAGTAATGAGGGATAGCGTCATGGATGAGGGTAAAAGGAGGCAAAGGTATATACTAGGGCTACGTACCTAAACGTAACATCAGGTACAGGTACCAGTACAGAGGTTTAGGTACAGGTCCGGACCTGTACCTGAACAATGACAAATTCTTCTGAACTTCTTTAATAATGACAGAAACATTAATAAACTTGACAACTTGTCAGTATCTTTATTCAAAGAAAACCGAACATAACTAGGTTTCCTACCTCACTTCTCAGTCAACCTATAGTCAACTTGGGACAAAAAGTCATAAGTTGTCTCACAGCGAGAAGTGACTACACTAGAGTACTACAGACTACGCGCAGTCCGCGGCCTTTAACTTACGTGGCAAAATTACACAAAGCAGCAAAGGCCGCCAATGCCAGCAAAGGAAAAATGGCTGACCTGCTTTTGAGTCTTTTTGACCAATCAGAACGCTGGATCAGCCAAGCTCTCGCAATGTCTCGTGAGACTGTGGCGAGAGGATCTCAACTCAAAGGCGGCTCTGATTTCAAGTTTCAGCGCGGCATTTTACGTCTTTTCCAGTGCTAAATTTTCGTGTTTGTGGTAGCATTTACGCATCTTCAGTCACAAAATAAGCAGATACTTGGTGTAAATTTATATCGGTACAGTACCGGTACTTCATGAGCCAGTCTTTTGGACCTGTACCGAATCGATTTTCACGATACAGTACCGATACGCAGCCCTAGTATATAATGTTTGGAAGTAATGAGTAGTGGACATATCAATATAGTGACATGGAATATTAATGGCTGTAGCACACCAATTAAACGCAAAAAAAAGTACTCACTTATCTTAAATCTAAAGGCACAGATATTGCATATATTCAGGAAACACGTTTCAGGGACCAAGATGAAGCTTTAAAAATGAAACGTGATTGGGTCGGTCATGTCTTTCATAACTCAGTATCAAGCAAGAGCTGTGGGGTTGTTATCCTCATTAACAAAAAGCTGAATTTTGCTCTATTGAATCAATTTAAAGACTCTCATGGATGGATCTTAGTTGTGGAAGCACTTATTAATGGAGTTAAAGTAGTACTTTGCAACCTACTGTATATGCACCAAATGGAGAAAATGCATCCTTTTTTCACGAGGTCAATAAAATATTGGGAGATACAGATGGTCAGATTATCTTGGGGGGAGATTTCAATCAAACATTAGATGATCATTTGGATCGCAGTAAAATCAGAACAGGCATATTCCCCAGAGACGGAGAAGCTATAGATACTTTACGGGAGGAACTCGGTTTGATAGATATTTGGAGACTCGTAAATCCGAAAGAACGGGAATACACGTTTTATTCTCACTCCTCATAGATCCTATCCACGAATAGATTTCTTTTTGGTTGCTGGCTCGCTTGTTGACCTGGTAGTAGACTGTAATATAGGAGTTATAGAAATAACAGACCATACACTGGTCGAATTACATATGAATTTACGTTCTTCTAAAGATAATGTTGGGAGGTGGAGACTAAATACAAGTTTATTGCAGGATGAACAGTTTGCTACAAAACTTGGTGAGGATATCAGGGTATTTTTAGATATTAAGAGAGGAACAACAGAAAGATTAGCTGCTGTTTGGGATGCACTCAAGGCATTCATCAGGGGGAAATGTATAGCTTATAGTTCATGGAAGAAAAAGGACAATAAGGAAAAAGTACAACTACTGGAAAAAGAAATAGGTAAATTGGAGAAGCATCTAGCTGAACAATACAATGAAGAAGGTTTCAGGAAAATCTGTAAACTAAAATTTGAGTTGCATGAAATATATAATAAAAAGGCAGAGTATTCACTATTTCGGCTCAAAACGAATTTTTATGAAAATGGTGAAAAAAACTGGTCGATTATTGGCAAGACAATTAAAACGCCTGGATTCAAATAACACTATTACAGCAATTAGGAAAGATGATAAACTATTTACATCAGCTAAGAAAATTAATGACGTTTTCAAAAACTTTTATGAAGATTTGTATACGTCTACGTGTTCGGCTAGTGATGAAGACTTGAACTCTTTCTTCCAGAAGGCAGAGCTACCACAACTTTCTCCAGAGGAAAGGGACGGTTTGGATGCTCCCATAACGGAAGCTGAAGTTAGAACTGCAATTAAGGGTATGAAAACCGGGAGTTCGCCTGGTATAGATGGCTTCCCGGTGGAGTACTACAAGAAATATGTTGATATCCTTTGTCCATTTCTCACAGAGGTTTTCCAAGAAGCGTTTCAACATGGCTCACTCCCAGAAAGTCTTAGCAAGGCCATTATATCACTAATACCAAAAAAGACAAGGATTCAATAGACCCAGCCAATTATAGACCCATAAGCCAAATATATGTTGACTGCAAAATATTGTCCAAGACATTAGCACTAAGATTTGATCAGGTTTTACCTAAAACTATTCACAAAGACCAAGTGGGATTTATAAAACATAGATCTTCAGCTGATAACATGAGGAGACTGTTGCATTTAATTTGGATAAATAGAACTAACCCTAGGCGGCACGGTGGTGTAGTGGTTAGCGCTGTCGCCTCACAGCAAGAAGGTTCTGGGTTCGAGCCCCGTGGCCGGCGAGGGCCTTTCTGTGTGGAGTTTGCATGTTCTCCCCGTGTCCGCGTGGGTTTCCTCCGGGTGCTCCGGTTTCCCCCACAGTCCAAAGACATGCAGGTTAGGTTAACTGGTGACTCTAAATTGACCGTAGGTGTGAATGTGAGTGTGAATGGTTGTCTGTGTCTATGTGTCAGCCCTGTGATGACCTGGCGACTTGTCCAGGGTGTACCCCGCCTTTCGCCCGTAGTCAGCTGGGATAGGCTCCAGCTTGCCCGCGACCCTGTAGAACAGGATAAAGCGGCTAGAGATAATGAGATGAAATGAGAACTAACCCTCACACCCTGTTTCAGCCATATCACTCGATGCTCAAAAAGCGTTTGATAGGGTGGAATGGGCTTTTTTATTTGCAACTCTTTCAAAATTTGGGTTTGGTGATGGTTTCTGCAGATGGATAAAAGTCTTATATTCGAGCCCTAAAGCTGCAGTCTTTACTAACAGGATAATATCTCAGTTTTTCAGTATAACCAGATCATCTAGACAGGGGTGTAGTCTAAGTCCACTATTGTTCACAATTTTCTTAGAACCTTTGGCCATGTCGATTAGAGCAGAGTCAAGAATTAAGGGAGTCATTGGAGGTGGCAGGGAGCATAAATTATTTCTTTATGCTAACGATATTTTGGTACTGATTCGGGATCCAGCCAGTTCTGTGTCAGTTTTACTAGAAACTATTGAAGCATATTCTAAAAAGTGTCTGGTTATTGCATCAACTGGCACAAATCAGAAGCCATGCCAGTGTCTCAAACTTGTTCACATGATCACCTATCTGCTTTTAATTTCAAATGGTTACCAAAGGGGATGAAATATTTAGGTACAGAATTAGACCTAGACATAAGGGAAATTATGACAACTAACATGGAAAAAGTATTAAATAAAATAAAAGCTAATTTGGATAATTGGAGTAAATTACACCCGACATTGTGGGGTAAAGTACGGTAAATGCAATAAAAATGGTTGTGGCACCACAAATAAATTACCTAACCGGGATGATACCTATATGCATTCCAAAGCAACTCATCTCATCTCATTATCTCTAGCCGCTTTATCCTTCTACAGGGTCGCAGGCAAGCTGGAGCCTATCCCAGCTGACTACGGGCGAAAGGCGGGGTACACCCTGGACAAGTCGCCAGGTCATCACAGGGCTGACACATAGACACAGACAACCATTCACACTCACATTCACACCTACGGGCAATTTAGAGTCACCAGTTAACCTAACCTGCATGCCTTTGGACTGTGGGGGAAACCGGAGCACCCGGAGGAAACCCACGCGGACACGGGGAGAACATGCAAACTCCGCACAGAAAGGCCCTCGCCGGCCATGGGGCTCGAACCCAGGACCTTCTTGCTGTGAGGCGACAGCGCTAACCACTACACCACCGTGCCGCCCCTCCAAAGCAACTATTAGTAAGATATGACAAAATGATAAAACAATTTCTTTGGGATGGGAAAAAAACTCATTCATTTGGATAAATTACGTGAGTCCAAGAAGAGAGGGGGTTTATCATTGCCGAACATAAAACATTACAGTGATGCATTTGAGATGTTGAAGCTTACAGGACATTGGGATGAAGCTGGTGCTGACCTGGACTGGGTCCTGATTGAGCGGGAACTCACCTCCCCGTTTAAACCTATTGAGGTTCTAGCACAAACAGTTAAAAAATGAGAAAAATGGAGGTGAGCAATCCTATTCTAGAACATTCGAAAATGGTTTGGCAGGAGGTACATACGAGATGTAAAATTTCTCAGTATACTCAAAAATATGCATCCATATGGCATAACCCGAAAATAAAGATAGACAGACAGTCTATCTATTTGGCTCAGTGGCTAAGAAAAGACATCAGAATAATAGATGATCTATTTGAAAATGGCAATTTTCTTTCATACATTAGATTTAAGGAAAAAATTTAATTTAGAGGGCAGAGGCCACTTTTGGAAGTACTTACAAATTAGACACCGTATTAAAGAGGTTGTTCCTGTTGGTCAGAATAGAAATGCGGTTGAATGCTACTTACAACTACGCAAAATACATCATAAGGCTTCAGGATGATATGAGATGTGTCCTTGGACAAATAATCATGGTTGGAGTAATCTCAAGATGATATGGGAGAAAGATTTGTCTTGTACACTGGATAAAAAACAAACATGGGAGGGGATTCTTTCCAACACTGAAGAATACATAAGAGAAGCCAGAGGCAAATGTATTCAGTATAAAATAATTCATAGATATTATTTTACCCCATCAAGACTTAACAGTTTACTTAATAATGATCTATGCTGGAAGTGTGGGGAAAAAAGTGGCACTTATATCCACGCATTAAGAGAATGTTCTAAGATCCTCTCCTTATGGGAAAATGTTATAGATTATATGAGCAAATGGTTCAATTGTGAACTTCCCAGGTCACCAAGATTATGTCTCCTCAGAGACAGAACTATGGTACCCCAGTTAAACAAATATATTTTTAGAATATTAAAAACTGGCCTAATGACATGTGCACAGACTATTCTGAGGTGTTGGAGGGAGCCGCAAGCTCCTACACTGTGGAAAACCCAGATGATGGGGACTGTGGCGTGCGAGATGATGTTGGGGCGATTAAACTGTGAAAATGATATGATGAAAGAAAAATGGGATAGTTTTGGTGGACAGATGTGTTGAGTCGCCTACCCTGCCTACTTACCTGCCTGCCTGGCTTGTTTTTATTTCATTCATTCGTTCATTCATTCATTATTTCTTTATAACCTTCATCCTATCTGTTTTGTCTGATGTACGTTTGTCTGTTTGTACTTTTGTTTGCAATAATGAAAATTTAATAACTTAGAATTATAAAAAAAAAAAAAAAACGAAACGGACGCTGTGCGCTCCAGACCAAATACAAAAAGGATCATCCAGACTGTAACCAGTAACGAGTCCAAAATCCAGGGTCTGTCATGGCATGGGGTTGTGTCAGTGCCCTTGGCAAAGGTAACTTACACTTCTGTGATGGGACATTAATGCAGAAAAGTACATTGAAATTTTGGAGCAACATACAGCGCCCTCCACAATTATTGGCACCCTGGTTAAGATGTGTTAAAATAAATGCCTTAAAATTAATTCAATTTTTATTGCAGAAGCACAATCTCACACTGAAAACTGTAGAAAAATGTAACCCTTAACTCAAGTGAATTAAAAAAAAAAAAAGTAAAAATCCCTGACTAAGAAATTATTATTTTTCATAAAAATCACCTGTTCCACAATTATTGGCGCCCATAACAATTCCTAGAAAATAAATGTAATTGAAGCATTTCTGTCATTTCTACTGTAGTTTATAAAGTTGATCAGAGTATCTCGGAACCTTTAATTAATAATTCATCACATCCTGTTTCCCTGGGGTATAAATATGATGTGACACAGAGGCCTATTTCTCTTATCCACTCTTCAACATGGGAAAGACAAGAGAACACACCATTCAAGTAAGGCAGATGTGTGTCGACCTTCATAAGTCAGGCAATGGCTACAAGAAAATAGCCGCTCGCCTACACCTGCCCATATCTACAGTCAGAGGAATCATCATGAAGTTTAAAACAACTGGAACAGTAGCAAACAAGCCTGGATGAGGATGCAAGTTTATCTTGCCACCACGCACAGTGAGGAGGATGGTAAGAGAAGTAAAAAGTTCTCCAAAGCTCACTGTTAGAGAACTGCATCAAAGAGGAGCATCTTGGGGTCACAAAGTCTCCATAACAACCATCAGGCGCTATCTACAGTACATGCCAACAGGCTGTTTGGGAGGCATGCACGGAAAAAGCCTTTTCTCACTTACAAGCATAAACATAAACGTCTGGAGTTCGCTAAGCAGTACTGGGACTTCAACTGGGACCGTGTGCTTTGGTCAGATGAGACCAAGATAGAGCTTTTTGGCAACAAACACTCTAATACATCACAAAAGATGAGTATGCGGAAAAGCACCTCATGCCCACTGTGAAGTATGGGGGAGGATCGGTGATGCTGTGGGCCTGTTTCTCTTCCAAAGGCCTCAGGAACCTTGTTAGGGTGCATGGCATCATGAACTCTTTGAAGTACCAGGACATTTTAAATCAAAATCTGGTGACCTCTGCTCGAAAGCTGAAGATGGGTCATCACTGGGTCTTTCAGCAAGATAATGACCCTAAACATGTGGCCAAATCTACACAAAAATGGTTCACCAGACACAAAATCAAGCTCCTCCCATGGCCATCTCAGTCCCCAGACCTCAACCCAATTGAAAACCTGTGGGGTGAGCTGAAGAGGAAAGTGCATAGGAGAGGACTCAGGACTCTGGATGATTTAGAGAGATTGTCCAAAGAGGAATGGTCGAATATCCCTCTCTCTGTATTCTCCCATCTTGTGAAATGTTATAGGAGAATATTAAATGCTGTCTTGTTGGCAAAAGGAAGTTGTACAAAGTATTAACATCGGGGTGCCAATAATTGTGGCACACATGATTTCATGTAAAAAAATTATTTCTTAATGTGGGATTTTTTTTCCACTGAATAAATGCACTTGAATTAAAGGTTGGATTTTTGTCTTTTTTTGCATTGTTGTCCTATATTATTTAAAAAACATTATTAGAAGCCTAAGAACATATCTTAACGAGGGGTGCCAATAATTGTGGAGGGCGCTGTATGCTGCCTTCAAGACGACATCTTTTCCAGGGAGATTTCAGCAAGACAATGCAAAACCACATTCTGCTCACGTTACAAAGGCATGGCTGTGGAGGAAGAGGGTGCCTGTCCCTTCTGTCCCCAACAGAGAATATGTGGTGAATTTTGAAATGAAAAATATGACAATGACCCCGTACTGTTGCACACCTAAAGACCTGTTTGCCGGAAGAACGGGACAAAATAACACCTGAAACACTTCATCATTTGGTGTCTTCAGTCCCTAAACATCTTTGAGAAGCAATGGCATCATTATAAAGTGGTAAATGCTTTACCGTCCCAAGTTTTTTTTTTTTTTTTTAAATGTTGTGCAAGAATCAAAATTAAATAATAAAATCCATGAGATACAACATCTGGACATAGTAGTTGACTGGCAACCCCGAGGAACAGATTAAACAAGGTGTGGCTTCTGCCTGGTTAGAATGAAAGCCTGCAGCCACTCCAGCCCTTTGCGGATAAAACTGAAGAACCCCGATGTATGAGAGCTCACTGTCAAAAAGTATCAATCAGGAAAGAGGCACAAAGAATTTCCAAAACACAAGACGTACCATGGAGCACAATGAAGGCCATTATCAACAAGTGGAAAAAAACAGGCTGCCAGGAGACAAACAGCAACATTAAAATGAGACGCAGAAATATCTGGAAAGTACTGGTCACTTTCAGAACTGTTTGCATCATCCTGCTTGTACTTGTTCACCATGTAAAATCTCAAATCTAGCAACAGTCCCACTGAAACACTACAGCACTACGTTAGAGCGAGTGACATCAGCAGACATGGCAAACAATACATTTTCATGAATACACAGTTACCACTGACTTAAAATATGAAAACTCATCAGATTAAGACAAAAAGGAAGAGGGGACGCCAATTTCTCCAGATGCCCCTTTAACAGGAATGGACGAATCATCGTGAGCCAGCTAGGCAACAGGCTACCGGTGATTGTGGCTTCTTCAGGATCCATTCGCAGAGCAAAAATAAACAAAATTATTTGACCTTATTTTTTTCGCGGTCCAAATCCCGCGCTCTGATTGGCTGGTGAGCAAGTCTGTATCCTACGGTACGGACCCCAGTTACGGACCTCTGGCAACTCGCTCGTTCACAACAACAAACATAGCAGATTTTTTTTTGTCAACATTTATCTTTTTTTATAAGATTTATTTATAAGATTATCAAAAATCTTATACATTTTTGCCAGCATTTCTCAGGAGAATAGCATTAATTTTACAGCATGGATAGCGATAACGACAGTGTTCACAGCGAAAGTGAGTTTTACTACCCTGAGGAAGAAGAAATAAAAGAAAACATTTCAAGAGAAAGCTAAAAGCCTTCTTGCTAACGCCGAGCAAAAACATGGCTGAATCCTGAATTACTCCTATTTGTATAAATAGGGGACTACATAGGCGGCAAAATGTAGTTTTTTTCCTGCCATGGAAGTGCACTTGTATACCGAGGAGGAAGCAATTTGCATTACAGCCGTGAATGAGGATTCAAAATGGTGGCTCGGCTCTCCCTTCCCTTTCGGGCGCTCTCGTTTTCTGTTAGAATTTGGTAAAGAAAAAAAAGGGCCTCGCTCAGTACTTTCAAGACCTCAGTCATGGTATTTCACGATACGGACCTCCCAGTTGACAAATATATATATATATATATATATATATATATATTTATATATTTTTTTTTTTTTTGTGCGTGTGTGTCTGAAATATCAGCTACTCACTATTAGAAAACTGTTGGATAAAAATGATAATGCATTCATAAATGTGCAGTCATATTGACTGGACCAGCCTTAAAAAATTATTTGTTGGCGGTAACCTGGCTGGGTATTTAAAATAAATAAATAAATAAATAAATAAAACCCATCAAAAAAATTTGCAGGTCAATCATCTCATCTCATTATCTCTAGCCGCTTTATCCTATTCTACAGGGTCGCAGGCAAGCTGGAGCCTATCCCAGCTGACTACGGGCGAAAGGCGGGGTACACCCTGGACAAGTCGCCAGGTCATCACAGGGCTGACACATAGACACAGACAACCATTCACACTCACATTCACACCTACGGTCAATTTAGAGTCACCAGTTAACCTAACCTGCATGTCTTTGGACTGTGGGGGAAACCGGAGCACCCGGAGGAAACCTACGCGGACACAGGGAGAACATGCAAACTCCACACAGAAAGGCACTCGCCGGCCACGGGGCTCGAACCCGGACCTTCTTGCTGTGAGGCGACAGCGCTAACCATTACACCACCGTGCCACCCCCAGGTCAATCATTCGTACTTAAAAAAAACAAAAACAAACAAAAAACCCTTTTAGGCCTGCCGAATGGCCCCCATCGTACACCATACCCTTATTGACTGTTGCCAAAACCAACATGTGTAGCACCTAGTGACTGGTCCATTTGACACGGTGAAAAGAAAACCGCCGTCTCATTGGTTGTTCAGCGCGTTTACTAAAATGCCGTCCAACGACCATGCTGACTGCAAGCTGTTTTTAATATCTACAGCAGTGAATAACGACACTAAAATCAATAAAATGGTGCGCATTGATTGTTCTAAAACTTTCAAAAGTGCGTTCATAGAAAATGTAGACAAATGTCACATATCGGATATTTGTATAGACGAGGATGCTGATCTAAGTCACGTACATTTTCATTCGTACACATGGTACAAGGGGGAACGCGAAACTTACTGCCAGTGCTGATGAACTCGAGATTGACTTTACTTCTTAAGTTTCACATTTAACGCTGTAGTTTAGATGCAATCACTGCTTCCATATTACTTTTTGCAGATATTACAAATGTCATGTGGTACAAGTTTGCGACATTTGATACTTTAAAAGTTATATATTTTTATGTCAGACATGGATTTTTTCTGGCCCTATGTAGTGTTAGAAAGATTCTTAAAAGTTGTTCAGTGCAGATCTATAGTTTCTGACATTATATTAAATGGAGGGTTTGATTTGGATATCGAACTTTGTGTTGTGTGTCACATGTTAGTGACATTTTGATACTTAACTAAAGTTATAAACTTGTTCTGTGTCATATATTAAATTTTTCTAAAGCATTATCAGATGCGGCACGGTGGTGTAGTGGTTAGCGCTGTTGCCTCACAGCAAGAAGGTCCGGGTTCGAGCCCCGTGGCCGGCGAGGGCCTTTCTGTGCGGAGTTTGCATGTTCTCCCCGTGTCCGCGTGGGTTTCCTCCGGGTGCTCCGGTTTCCCCCACAGTCCAAAGACATGCAGGTTAGGTTAACTGGTGACTCTAAATTGACCGTAGGTGTGAATGTGAGTGTGAATGGTTGTCTGTGTCTATGTGTCAGCCCTGTGATGACCTGGCGACTTGTCCAGGGTGTACCCCGCCTTTCACCCGTAGTCAGCTGGGATAGGCTCCAGCTTGCCTGCGACCCTGTAGAACAGGATAAAGCGGCTAGAGATAATGAGATGAGATGAATTATACTGTTGCAAGGCGTGTAATGTATGTAATGTGTGTTTTTACATGGCCTGTCTGAAAAAAAATTATCTATAAATACCTGGTGATCTTGAACGGGGGGAAAAAAATCCTCTGCAAATACCTGGTGATCTTGAAGGGGAAAAACATTTTTTTTTTTGCTGCCTACCTACTGGAATTTTTCATACCATGTTACCACCAACAAATAATTTATTAAGGCTGGCCCTAAATACATTCTTGCTTGTGAGCTATTGCTTAAATCTGTTTTGGCAAAAAAAAAAACGGCTCGGGTTGGATTGGGATGGATGGATGGATAAGGATGGATGGATGTGGATTGGGATGGATGGATGGATGGATGGATGGATGGATCAATCTCCAGCAAAATAATGACTCAAAGCACAAATCCAGGTCAACAAAGGAATAGCTTCAGAATTAGAAAATCAACATACTGCAATGGCCCAGTCAGAGCCCAGATCTAACTCCTATTAAAAACCAGTGGAATGACTTGCAGAGGGCTGAGTACAGAACATCCCATTGCAGTTTGATAGATCTGGAGCATTTTTGTAAGGAAGAGTGAAATCCACTTGGCAAATCAAGATGTTGGTAGACTCTAACCCAAAAAGACTTGAGTGCTGTATTACAAACAAAAGGTGGCTTAACAGAAGAAATACATAGTTATGGGGTGTGCACACTTATGCAATCAGGTTATTGTCAGTGTTTTTATCCAGTTGTGCAGTTTTATAAGGAAAGTGGCTCATCGGTTATTTCCAGGCTTTTTGCCATATTTCATCTGCAGACTTTGCCGCTCAACATGCTTCCAGCTGTACAGGTAAAATACCAAACTGCCTCAATCAGAAACCTGGTCTATTTGGGCTGTTTCACAATTATGGTTGTCTTTTCGAATAACACCAACAAAGTCCTGCAAATAGGTCCAGTATATACACGAATGCATCTCAAACAATTAGAATTGTTTCATGAAAAATATTTTCCAATCAGTTATTGAAGAAAGTGAAATTTTAATACATTCTAGACTCATTACATATAAACTAAAATGTTTCAGGTATTTTTCTATTTTAATTTTGATCATTATGGACTACAGTGCAAAATCACTATTTCAGTTTGAGTAAAACAGGATAAATACCGTGCATCTCTCGGTCTAGTTCAGTACACACAATCACGTTCATGGGGAAGACTGCTGACTTGACAGTTGTCCAGAAGACGATTATCGACACCCTCCACAAGGAGGGTTAACTACAGAAGGTCACTGCTGAAAAGGCTGGCTGGAAAAGGTGCACAAGCAACAGGGACGACCGCAGCCTTGAGAGGATTGTCAAGAAAAGTAAATTCAAGAACTTGGGAGAGCTTCACAAAGAGTGGACTGAGGCTGGGGTCAGTGCATCGAGAGCTACCATACACAGACATCTTCAGGAAAGGGGCTACAACTGTCGCATTCCTAATATCAAACCACTCCTGAACCAGAGACAACATCAGAAGTGTTTTACCTGGGCTAAGGAGAGAAAGAACTGGACTGTTGCTCAGTGGTCCAAAGTCCTCTTTTCAGATGAAAGCAAATTTTGCATTTCATTGAGAAATCAAAGCTCCTAGAGTCTGTAGGAAGACTGGAGAGGCACAGAATCCAAGGTGTTTGAAGTCCAGTGTGAAGTTTCTGCAATCTGTGATGATTTGGGGTGCCACGTCATCTGCTGGTGTTGGTCCGCTGTGTTTTATCAAGTCCAAAGTCAACACAGTCATCTTCCAGGAGATTTTAGAGCACTTCATGCTTCCATCTGTTAACAGGCTTTATGGAGATGCTGATTTCCTTTTCCAGCAGGATTTAGCACCTGCCCACAGTGCCAAAACTACTACCTAATGGTTTGCTGACCATGATATTACTGTGTTTGATTGGCCAGCCAACTCACCTGACTTCGACCCCAGAGAGTATCTATGTGGTATTGTCAAGAGGAAGATGAGAAACAACCGCCACAAAAATACAGACGAGCTGAAGGCCGGCATCAAAGTAACCTGGGCTTCAATACCACCTCAGCAGTGCCACAGGCTGATCGCCTCCACGCCACACAGCACTGATGCAGTAATTCGTGCTAAAGGAGCCCCAAACAAGTATTGAGTGTATAAATGAACACACTTTTCAGAAGTTGGACATTTCTGTATTGTAAATCCTTTTTTGATTGATCTGAGGAAATATTCTAGTAAACGGAGATACTGGATTTATGATATCCATGAGTTATATAAGCCATAATTATCAAAATTAAAACAAAAAAGGCTTGAAATATTTCACTTTACGTGTAATGAATACAGAAAAGCTTACCTTTCTGAATTCCATTTAAACAAAAAAAAAAAAAACACCTTTCACAATATTCTAATTTTTTGAGATGCACTCATATGCTCGAGTTTCTTATATCTTATTTTACAGGGACACACCAGCCCTACGTACAGCAGTAATGTCTCTCATAAGTTCTTATAAATATGTTTGTAAGAGTCAAATGTGGCTCAGTTTTGACCTTGTGGTCATTTCATTTAATTCTACTTTAATTATTACACTTAGATTTTTTTTTTTTTTAAAGATATTTTTTTGGGCTTTTTGCACCTTTATTGGATAGGACAGTGTAGAGACAGGAAATGAGCGGGAGAGAGACGGGAAGGGATCGGGAAATGACCTCGGGCCGGAATCGAACCCGGGTCGCCCGCATTCATGGTATGGCGCCTTAACCACCTGAGCCACGACGCCCCCATTACACTTAGATTTTACAGGTTAAATTCAGAATTGCATTTTGTAGCACTAATTAGGTTTTACTTTGGGACGTATACTATACTTTCATTCACAATAGAAAGGCATTTAAGTGGAAGTTACATTTTTTGTAAACCAAGTTCCTCCAACAGGATCCTTCGTCCATCAAAAACGTCCTCTCAGGAAAACAAACACTTACCATATGAGGAGGTTGTAAATGGCTTGAAGAAAATATTTGTCTCTTTTGAAGCAAAAGACTCTGCTGTTGCACAGCTTATATATTAAAAAAAAAAAAACAGGACTTGAAACAGATGCAAGACACTTTTGGAACAGAGCTTCACGTGTGGTTGAAACGGGAGTTCGTCAAAAAGTGTCCTCTCTGGAAAACCACAGGGATCGTCACCACTTCAGATGTTATTACAGTTACCACCGTGTACAAACATCGCTCCACAGGACTTGAACATTTGTACTTAAAATCACATCCATTTCAACAGTTTTTCCACTTCGTATCCCTTACTCTTGTGAACTATAAGAAAGTGGGTCAGTCTTAGAAATACATGATATTGCTGATGTCTTCTCACCACAGGTAACACACCCAGTATACAGTATAGCACAGAAACACAAATCTGAGGTCTGATTTTTGGATTACTGTGGACCCGAAAAGTAAACCCTGATTGTGAAACGGCCCATTAGTTAACAAAATACAAAGAAATATGCATTATATTATATATCCTGTAATATAGACTAACACTTAAATACTCATCAAGGCCTTTGATGTAATTGTACAATCCCAATTCCAAAAAAGTTAGGACTGTGGATGTTGTGGGGCTGTCTTGGTTGACACGCCTCTGCAACATCGCGTGGCAGTCGGGGACAGTGCCTCTGGAGTGGCAGACTGAGGTGGTGGTCCCTCTTTTTAAGAAAGGGGACCGGAGAGTGTGCTCCAATTATAGGGGAATCACACTTCACAGCCTCCCAGGGAAGGTTTACTCCAGGGTACTGGAGAGGAGAATTCGACCAATAGTCGAACCTAGGACCCAGGAGGAACAATGCGGTTTTCGTCCTGGTCGCGGAACACTGGACCAGCTCTATACCCTTCATAGGGCGCTTGAGGGTTCATGGGAGTTTGCCCAACCAGTCCACATGTACTTTGTGGATCTGGAGAAGGCATTCAACCATGTCCCCCGTGGTATTCTGTGGGGGGTGCTTCGGGAGTATGGGGTTCGGGGCTCTTTGCTAAGGGCTGTCAGGTCCCTGTACGAAAGGAGCAAGAGTCTGGTTCACATTGCCGGCAGTAAGTCAGACCTGTTCCCAGTGCATGTTGGACTCCGGCAGGGCTGCCCTTTGTCACCGGTTCTGTTTATAATTTTTATGGACAGAATTTCTAGGCACAGCCAGGGGCCGGAAGGAATCCTGTTTGGGAACCACAGGATTTCATCTCTGCTTTTTGCGGATGATGTTGTCCTGTTGGCTTCTTCAAACCAGGACCTTCAGCATGCACTGGGGCGGTTTGCAGTCGAGTGTGAAGCGCCTGGGATGAGAATCAGCACCTCCAAGTCCGAGGCCATGGTTCTTGACCGGAAAAGGGTGGCTTGCCCTCTCCAGGTTGGTAGAGAAGTCCTGCCTCAAGTGGAGGAGTTTAAGTATCTCAGGATCTTGTTCACGAGTGAGGGAAGGATGGAGCGTGAGCTCGACAGGCAGATCGGTGCAGCCTCCGCAGTGATGCGGTCGCTTTACCGGTCCGTCGTGGTGAAGAAGGAGCTGAGCCAAAAGGCAAAGCTCTCAATTTCATTGAAAATAGTACAAAGACAACATATCAATTATTGAAACTGTCTTTTGTAAATTATGCGCTCATTTTGAATTTGATGTCAACAACACGTTTCAAAAAAATTGGGACAGGGGCATGTTTACCACAGTGTTGCATCACCTCTACTTTTAACAACACTCTGTAAATGTCTGGGAACTGAGGAGACCAACTGCTGTAGTTTTGAAAGAGAAATGTTGTCCCATTCTTGCCTGATATACAGTTTTAGTTGCTCAACAGTTCAGGGTCTCCTTTGTTGTATTTTGTGCTTCATAATGTGCCAAATGTTTTAAACGGGAGACAGGTCTGGACTGCAGGCAGGCCAGTTTAGCACCCAGACTCTTTTACTACAGAGCCATGCAGTTTTAATATGCGCAGAAAGCAGTTTGGCATTGTCTTACTGAAAGAAGGAAGGCCTTCCCTGAAAAAGATTTTGCCTGGATGGCAGCATATCGCTCCGAAATGTGCAAATATCATTCAGCATTAATGATGCCCTGCCAGATGTACAAGCTACCCATGTCATGTGCACTAATGCACCCTCATACCATCACAGATGCTGGATTTTGAACGGTACACTGATAACAAGCCGGATGGTCCCTCTGCTCTTTAGCCTGGAGGACGTGGTGTCCATGATATCTAAAAAGAATTTCTACTTTTGATTCGTCAGACCTCGGGACAAGTTTCCACTTCGCCTCAGTCCATCATAAAAGAGCTTGGGTCCAGAGAAGGTGGCAGTGTTTCTGGATATTGTTTATATCTGGTTTTAACTTGCATTTGTAGGTGCAGTAATGAACTGTTTTCACTGATGATGGTTTTCTGAAGTGTTCCTGAGCCCATACAGTGATTTCCATTACAGACACGTGTCTGCTTTTAATGCAGTGTCTTCTGAGGGCCTGAAGATCACAGGCATCCAATGTCAATTTTCAGCCTTGTCTCTTGCATACAGAGATTTCTCTAGATACTCCAAATCTTTAACGATATTATGGACCATAGATGATGTGATTCCCAAATTCTTTACAATTTTACATTGAGGAACATTATTCTTAAACTGTTGCACTGTTTGTCCACGCAGTCTTTCACAGAGCGCTGAACCCCTCCCCATCTTTACTTCTGAGAGACTCCACCTTTCCGGGATGCTCTTTTTATACCCAATCATGTTACTGACCTGTCGCCAATTAACCTAATTAGTTTTTTTTTTTAGCATTACACAACTTTTTCAGTCTTTTGTTGTCCTGTCCCAACTTTTCTGAAATGTGTTGCTGACATCAAATTCAAAACGAGCATATATTTTTCAAAAAGCAATACAATTTCTCAGTTTTAATATTTGATTTCATTGCCTTTGTACTATTTTCAATGAAATATAGGGTTTCCATGATTTGCAAATCTTCACATCCTGTTTTTGTTTATGTTTTACACAGTGTCCCAACTTTTTAGGAATAGGGGTTGTAAATTTAAGCAATTTGACAGCTTTTTAAGGACTCACAGACAGCCTGGAAATTCATATGATGGTGCAAGAAGGGATGAGAATGCCAAAAGGGTGGAGGATGATGATGAGCTGAGCTCTTACCTGCAGAATTGACTCGATGGAAACCTTTTGGCACGTTGTCCTTCACCAAACCTGAGCCACCCACATGTTCTCTTTCTCTGAACAAACACATGAGCCACAACTTAACTCTTTCACCACGGCATAACTTCATATACAGACTGCTATTTAACAATTATTCACCAAAGGCAAAGTTAATATCGGTGAATAATAACTGAGATGAAGTCAAGGTTATTATTCACCGATATTCACTGAGCCTGAAGTGGATAATTGTTTTAGTATCAATACACAGGTGATCATTTTAAATAAAAAATAGAATTGTATGAAAAATTATTTCAAACTTCAAAAGTGGCATGCAAATGTAATAAACAGCGCGGCGCAAACTTGTGTCGCTTATCTATGCCGACTCACATAAAATACTTTGCTTTGAAATCAATAAAATAAATCATAATTCCACCTTCCCTTTGAAAAGTTTTAGACCAAACTTCGTAGCATCTTTAGTGCTTTTAAGAACAGTATTTTCTTTCATTATTTGTAATTCTTCCTCATTTACAGTGGCAAAGTGATTGGCTGCCATTTTGCTGAGTCACTCGAGGCGATTGTCGAGAAATAGCCAGAATTTCTTCACCAAATCAGTGTGCACAATTTTCTATAAATCAACTGTGCAGGAAAACGGGGGCTGCGATAGTGAGGTGAGAAAGAGAGTGCAGGCAGGGTGGAGCAGTTGGAGAAGGATTTTGGGAGTCATTTGTGATAGGAAAGTCCCAGCAAAAGTGAAAGGTAAGATGTATAAGACAGTAGTGAGAGCAGCTGTGATGTACAGATTGGAGACCGTACCCTTAACGAAGAGACAGGAGGCAAAGTTGGAGGTGGCGGAGTTGAGGATGTTAAGGTTTGCGATGGGAGGTTGGACAGGATAAGGAACAAGCACATCAGAGGGACAGCACATGTGGAGAGCTTGGGAATGAAGCTAAGAGAGATGAGACTGAGATGGTACGGGCACATCCTGAGAAGAGATGCAGAGCATGTTGGAAGGAGAATGTTGAGGATGGAGCTGCCAGGCAAACGAAAACGAGGAAGGCCAAAGAGGAGATACATGGATGTGGTGAGAGAGGACATGAAAGTGGCAGGTGTGGTAGAGAAGGATGCTGAAGACAGGGAGCAATGGAGACGAAAGAGCCACTGTGGCGACCCCTAATCGGGAGCAGCCAAAAGAAGACCTCTGTATTTATAATAAATACACTATATAATATAAAAAGTTATAAATACCAATAACACTAAGTAACTTTGTGATATTCAATATAAACCAGTACACAATTTTAAAAGAAAATATGGTGAACTAGTGGTGTGTATGCGCACGCCATAGTGACATATTCGGTACCACTGGAAACTAGAGGAATTCTGCTTCGAGAATATGTAACACTTACGACCAATAAACTGAACAATTTGCCTTTTATCTGCAAATAAATTTGCATTTTATCCACTAATATTTGCTGAAAGAAAGATGCATAACCCTAATTAACAGAAAACAACATTGTAGGAAATCCTGACTTCTCAACAGTGTTGTAGTCGAGTTGCTAAACCTCGAGTCCAGTCTCGAGTCCCCAGTGTTCAAGTCCGAGTCAAGTCCAAGTCATTGAGGAGAAAAAAAAATAAAAATAATTCAAGTCCACTAATGATCTGAATCGAGTCCAAGACTCCACCTGCACCACTTGACGGTGGCTGTTTCAGCGCCATTAACATTAGTTTGTTCCTGAACATGACGTATGAACAGGTGAATGTGCATTCTCTTTGTCAGGGAGGGTGAAGTATTCTGTCAGAGATGGTTGGGAGATGGACGCAAGTGCAGAAGGTGTGTTTATTAATATAAGTGAAGACGGTAAACGATCCAGAATGGCAAGCAAAATTGTAAAACAGTGAAACAGCCAATAGGTCGAGCGAAGCACAAACAGACTATCGTAGACTCGGCAGAATCAAAGACGAGAAACAGGAAACCAGGGATCAGGAAACCAAACAAGGAAATAAGGCTCGATAATGTGTCAGCAACGCAACTCGATACTTCGCAAAGTAAGTGTTTTTTCACAGTTTTTATATCGGCGCACTGATTGTGCCTTAATCTTGTGCAGGTGCGAGTCGTTTACGCGAGAGTCTGCTTGGCGCGTGTGCGCTGTCCGGCGCGCGCCCAAGAGTCTATCTGATGCATGCGCCAAGTCGCACAGGTGTGACACATATACGAAATTAGTACAAAATTATTGTAGATATAAATATTTTATGCCAAATTATTATGGCATGTTACAAAAAATAAAGAAAAAAAAAATCAGAGTCCTCGTCTCCATTTTCCAAGTCCCAATGCAGTTAATGCACAAGTCCGAGTCATCAGTGCTCAAGTCCAAGTCAAGTCACCAGTCCTTAAAATTAGGGCACGAGTCGGACTCGAGTACTACAAGCCTGCTTCTCAACCAATCGGCGTAGACAATACACAGGTGTTTCCCTACTACAGCGAGACCAGAATAGTGGTCTGCTGTAATAATCGAGACCAATACACGAGACCGTATTCATGATTCGTGTCATGTTGATATAGTGACAATGGGACCGATACAGTGCTTTGCAGTGGAGAAAGGGTTAAATACATACACACACACACACACACACACACACACACACACACACACACACACACACACACACACTAGTGCATCTCAAAAAATTAGAATATTGTGAAAAAGTTCAATATTTTCCATCAGTTATTTAAGAAAGTGAAAATGTTATATATTATAGACTCATTACACAAACGAAAATGTTTCAAGCATTTTTCTATTTTAAATCAGTATGGCATACAGTACAAAAACATTAAAAAAAAACACACATCTCAAAATATTAGATTATTTCATTTCGAGTTTGAGTAAAACAGTATGAACACAGTGTATCTCTTGGTCTAGTTCAATACACACAACCACAATCATGGGGAAGACTGCTGACTTGACTGTTGTCCAGAAGACAATCACTGATGCCCTCCACAAGGAGGGTAAGCCACAAAAGGTCATTGCTGAAAAGGGTGGTTGGAAAAGGTGCACAAGCAACAGGGATAGCCGCAGTCTTGAGAGGATTGTCAAGAAAAGTTGATTCAAGAACTTGGGAGAGCTTCACAAGGAGTGGACTGAGGCTGGTGTCAGTGTATCAAGACCCATCACGAAGAGACATCTTCAAGAAAGGGGATACAACTTTCACATTCCTAATATCAAGCTACTCCTGAGCCAGAGACAATGTCAGAAGTGTCTTATCTGGGCTAAGGAGAGAAAGAAATGGACTGTTGCTCAGTGGTCCAAAGTCCTCTTTTCAGATGAAAGTACATTTTGCATTTAATTTGGAAATCATGGTTCTAGAGTCTGGAGGAAGAGTGGAGAGGCACAGAATCCAAGGTGTTTGAAGCCCAGTGTGAAGTTTCCACAGTCTGTGATGATTTGGGGTGCCATGTCATCTGGTGGTGTTGGTCCACTGTATTTTATCAAGTCCAAAGTCAACACGGCCATCTACCAGGAGATTTTAGAACACTTCATGCTTCCATCTGCTGACGAGCTTTTTGGAGATGCTGATTTCCTTTTCCAGCAGGACTTAGCACCTACCCACAGTGCCAAAACTACTACCAAATGGTTTGCTGACCATGATATTACTGTGTTTGATTGGCCAGCCAACTTGCCTGACCTGAACCCCGTAGAGAATCTATGGGGTATTGTCAAGAGGAAGATGAGAAACATCCGACCCAAAAATACAGATACGTTGAAGGCCACTATTAAAGCAACCTGGGCTTCAATAACACCTCAGCAGTGCCACAGACTGATCACCTCCATGCCACACCGCATTGATGCAGTAATTCATGGTAAAGGAGCCCCAACCAAGTATTGAGTGTATAAATGAATATACTTTTCAGAAGTTGGACATTTCTGGATTGTAAATCCTTTTTTTGATTGATCTTAGGGAATATTCTAATAATTTGAGAGACTAGATTTCTGATTTTCATGAGCTATAAGCCATAATCATCAAAATTAAAACAAAAAAGGCTTTAAATATTTCACTTTACATGTAATGAATATAGAATATATGAAAGTTTACCTTTTTGAATTAAATTATGACAAAAAAGGAACTTTTTCATGGTATTCTAATTTTTTGAGATGCATTAGTGTATATATATATATATATATATATATATATATATATATATATATATATATATATATATACACACACATACACACACATACACACAATTTTACTGCCCCACAGCCTGCAAGAACATCCAGAACATACTATTTGTCTCGCATGAGAACAGCTGAAACCACCCCACTCGACCACACACATCATGCCAAATGGATCTTGAGATATCATTAGATCAGTACCACAGCCAGAGAGCAGCATCTTGTCAAGCCAAAGTGGAGACCTAGACATCAAAGTGTGTAATTCCTTTTAGAGGCTCATAACTACAGCCCACACCGGGACACTCTCTGGTGCCTCTTATCCAAAGGGACAGAGCTGAAGTCCTAAGCAGTCTATAAGAAAGCTGGCTAAATGGGCTTGTGAGTGCTTCTCCACTGTAGGCTGGATTGGGGCAGATGGGTTGGAGAGAGCAACTCCGTGTTCCTGTCTGATTCACTGCTGGGAGCCACAGTGATGGGAGAGGACCCTCATGCTGAGGAGGATGAGGAGATGAGAATCCCGAGTGGAGCCGGGCTATAAAAATGTGGCATGCTGGAGAAAAAGCACTCACAGTCCAGACATTTACAATGCAGTTTCTTTCCATAGCAAAACAGCTATGGTCACAAACATGACACTAAATTATATAGGTCATGAAATTACAGTGGATTTTTAAAGCGATTAACCAGGATTTTTTTTTTTATTTCCAGGTTATGAAATGTCATCATTATACATTAATACAAGATGTTCTTGACGGAAAAAAAATTAAGCGGACTTTAGCTTTAAAAAAAAAATGATAAAGTTGTAACATCAGTCCATTGGGTCATTTCTCTGGGCGTGGCCGTACTGGATTAGCCAGATTTATGGATGTATTACGAGATGAAAACGAGGGTGGTGCTGTGTGACGTAGGATTCCGCACGTCTTCTTCATTCCGTCCTGGATCCAAGACGTTTCGCCAAGTGGCTTCATCAAGTAAAGTGAAAAAGCTTTACTACTGGAAAAAACAGCAAATTGTGCGGTAAGCATTTTACAGAAGATTGTTTTGTGGGGGGCGGCACGGTGGTGTAGTGGTTAGCGCTGTCGCCTCACAGCAAGAAGGTCCTGGGTTCGAGCCCCGTGGCCGGCGAGGGCCTTTCTGTGCGGAGTTTGCATGTTCTCCCCGTGTCCGCGTGGGTTTCCTCCGGGTGCTCCGGTTTCCCCCACAGTCCAAAGACATGCAGGTTAGGTTAACTGGTGACTCTAAATTGAGCGTAGGTGTGAATGTGAGTGTGAATGGTTGTCTGTGTCTATGTGTCAGCCCTGTGATGACCTGGCGACTTGTCCAGGGTGTACCCCGCCTTTCGCCCGTAGTCAGCTGGGATAGGCTCCAGCTTGCCTGCGACCCTGTAGAACAGGATAAAGCGGCTAGAGATAATGAGATGAGATTGTTTTGTGGAGGACTTGGATGAGAAAAAAAAAAAATCACTGGGAAGAAGCGAGACACGAGGCAGAAACGACAACTGAAGCCAGATGCGATCCTGACTTTGTTTCACCACAAAACACCTTCAGCATGACAGCGCACCGCCGTGTCACACATCAAACAGATGGAAGATAAGCAGGTAAATACACATATTTTTAAATAAACAGGCAATAAACTCGCCACTACTTTATTTTGATTCCTTTTCTAATACTGCATTGCCATAATTTTTGTGAGAAGTCATGCTAGACCATAATATTATACTATAGTCTAGTCTAGCATGCACTTGTCCACCTCTGTTGTGCTCGCGGAAAATGACATCACGCACGATGGCGTTACGGCGGTCTCTCTGACAAAAATAGTCCCGTCTATTTTCATCACTTTAGTGGTTACATCGTTAAGAACAAATTCAGCATGCCGCTTTTTTTTTTTTAAATAAAGAACACACATTTAACTCAATTTGTTTAATTTGTGAGACATTTTCTTTAAATGACAACACAAGACTGACATCATCGTGCACTGAATGCATTAATGTAATCAATTAGATGAAAGGGTCATGCTGTTTATTTGAATGAATCCCAAATAATATAGCTCACTGTATGTGCAGGTTCTAAAACGTTGCAGCCGACAGCACTCTCCAGAATAACTCATTAAAAGGAACAAAAATGAATGTATAAAAAGAATAAACACGTGATACTTTGAGCTCAAACACTGTATAGTTTCACTTAAACACACACACACACACACACACACACACACACACACACACACACACACACACAAGTATTTCACATGATGCATTTGCAACAAGGCTAGAGACACTTGTGGAGGGTCCACTGCCTTGTCCATGCCTTCATTCATGACACTAAACTGTCGTACGTAGACTTCACACCACAGGATTTCAGTAGGGTTCAAATTCAGTGACCAAGATCATCATTGCAAAAACACCGATTTTGTGTTTCTGTTTGGTTTCGAAGTATGTTTGGCTCATCGCCTTGTTGAAAGCTCTGTTTGAACCTCCAGGCAGAATCAGCTAGGGTTTTGGAGGGAATATGAAAAAAACCACATACACACACACTTTTTTTGTAAGAACACAGCACTGTAAGTGCTGAATAATTGCATGTAATGTTTATTTTATTAAAAAAAAATATGAAGGGTGGTAATAATTCTGGCAGGCACTACATACACTGAAATAATATTTGCTGGCTTTTTTTCATGGTCTATCTGATATATTCCACTCAGCTAGCATGATACTGAATGAGTCGAAGACAAGTAGCTGAATGGAATATATCTGATGGACCACAAAAAAAAAGCCAGCCAATATCTCATCTCATTATCTCTAGCCGCTTTATCCTGTTCTACAGGGTCGCAGGCAAGCTGGAGCCTATCCCAGCTGACTACGGGCGAAAGGCGGGGTACACCCTGGACAAGTCGCCAGGTCATCGCAGGGCCGACACAGACAACCATTCACACTCACATTCACACCTACAGTCAATTTAGGTGGTGTTTACATTAGACCGTATCCGTATCGTTTTCGTTGCGGATGCACTGTCCGTGCACATTAAAACGCCGGGAAACGACTCCACAGGCGGAACAATTTGAATCCGCCAGGGCCCACGTATTCAACCCAGTACGTATCTGATCCGGTGCTGTGTAAACATTGAGGAACGAGGATACGCAGTGCTGAGCTCTAGCTGACGTCGTCATTGGACAACGTCACTGTGACATCCACCTTCCTGATTCGCTGGTGTGACATCCACCTTCCTGATTCGCTGGCGTTGGTCATGCCACGTTGGTCATGTGACGCGACTGCTGAAAAACGGCGCGGACTTCACTTCCTGCTATTTGTGTGTGTACGCGAATCGTTTTAAAAACGTTAATCTGATGATCCGCTGATTCGAAATAATGTAAACAGGGCCTTAGAGTCACCAGTTAACCTAACCTGCATGTCTTTGGACTGTGGGGTAAACCGGAGCACCCGGAGGAAACCCACGCGGACACGGGGAGAACATGCAAACTCCGCACAGAAAGGCCCTCGCCGGCCACGGGGCTTGAACCCGGACCTTCTTGCTGTGAGGCGACAGCGCTGCCAGCCAATATTATTATTATTACTGTATTATTATTCATACACACTCTTCATATCAGCATTCTCAAAGGCCAATGCTAGCTTACCCGTGACTCAGTACTGTTAGTGCAGCAAGCAGTTATCTTCCACCCGGCATAGCAGTAGCATTAGCAAAGGCCAATGCTAGCTTACCCGTGACTCAGTACTGTTAGTGCAGCAAGCAGTTATCTTCCACCCGGCATAGCAGTAGCATTAGCAAAGGCCAATGCTAGCTTACCTGGGATTCTATGCTGTTAGCACAGCAGTCTAATTACCTTCTAGCCAATGTAGTGTTAGCGAAGGTGACTGCTAGTGCAGTGCTGATTATTATTATTATTATTATTATTATTATTATTTTCCCTGTGTAATTTACTTAGTTACTTTTAAAATCAACATCAACAGCTAAACACAATGGAGCGACCTGGCAGCCAAAATTCTCTCAAAACCTTCCGTTTTTAACGAAGCAAATCTGGCAGCCATGTTTGTTTACAAATTGTCACTGTCGCTCACTAATGTGGAAGTTTTACGTCTCTGACGTGTCACGTCGTGTTGTCTTGACAAAGTTCAATATTGTAACAATATTGCACGCTCATTCTCCATTGGGTAAAGTGGCATAATACACAGAGGATAAGCAATATGCTAACAATATTGCATGCCATCAACAAGTGTTGCCAGGCAAAACAAACCTCGCCAGCCTTTCCGGTGACCTTGACCTTCACCCGATTACCCCCAAAATTTAAATCGGGTAATCTACAGACCACTACCTACCTACCCTGAAAATCTGAAGTCAATCGGTGCAACAGTCTAGACGCTAGATTGTTAGCAGGCAGACACACAAACAAACCACACTGATTACAATACCCCGTCCTGCTTAATCCGTTGTGGGTGAGGTAATAAACCCACTAGAAGGGAAGAGAATACAGGTTTTTATTCCATGGAAAAAGTGGCCCGTATGTATAATAATAATAATAATAATAATAATAATAATAATAATTAGTGTACAGTGGGGGAAATGAGTATTCAACACAAAAACTATTTTTCAATTAAACACATTTCCATTGCAGCTATTCATGCGCCATGTTGAGCAGACATTAGTGTTAATGCGATAAAACTGCACAGCAAAACATAATCGTAACGTTCCGATCCAAACATGGTGCTTTGAAGATTTTTTATGTCTCATCTGAGCACACTACATTCTTCCAGTAATCTCCAGGCTTCTCCAAATGTTCTGTAGCAAACTTCAACACGCCTTTTCTTCAGTAATGGAGTCTTCTGGGGTGATCAAGAATGGAAACCATGGCTGAGGCATGCACTGCCGATTGCTTTCTCTCTGATGACTGTACCCACTGTTTCCAGACCTTTCTACAGCGCTTGTGCTACTCATCTGACTAATGCCGCTTTTCCACTACCAACGCGGCTGAGTTGGGCTGAGCCGTGCCGTGCTGAGTTGACCTGAGTCGAGCTGAGTGGGGCTGTTGGAGTTGCATTTCGACTACAACCGCGCTGAACCGTGCTGGCTGGAAGTGGGTGGACACATTGGGTGGAGTTAGCGAAAGTGGGTGGACATCACGTGATGTCGTTAGGCGGCGCAAACAGTGACATCAGTGACCTTTTAAGCGGTAGTCTCACGACCTAGATAGTAAACAATAAACATGGAGGACATGGAGTCGTTAGTGTTGCTGGTCTTGGTGCTGTGGCTTGTTGTCACCGACAACGCCAACAGATACTGGCAAGAGCGTATAGATGAGGCGAGGCGCATAAGGCTTCAGAAATTCTCGTAATTCTTGTTCTTCCGGGTTTACAGATCCCAGCGTGCTCGCGGGGCGTGTGTGGGCATGTGAGGACACTCCTCCTCACCAATCAGTGCACAGGGGAGTGTCTCCTCACGCCCCTAGCCCCACTTGGCTCGGTTTGGCTCGCTTCAGCCCTACTCCAAAACCGTGCGAGTTTTGGGTGCTGAGTAGGGCTGAAGCGAGCTGAGTCGTGCTGCTCTGAGGTAGTCGAAACGCGAGCCGTGTCGGGCTGAAGTGGGCTGAAGTGAGCTGAAAAAGGGTAGTGGAAAAGGGCCATAACCTTCTGACTGCCCAGTCAGAAATCTTGTGAGGAGCTCCTGTGTGTGGCTGACTGATGGTTGAATGATGTTCCTTCCTTGAATGATGGTGCTTATAGGAACATTTAGGAGCTGAGAAATCCATCAGTAACCAGTGCCATGACTATGCTGCTCAACAACCGTGTGGAGGCCTCGGGAGAGCTCTTTGCTTCTGCACTTCATAATACGTTTCCTGCGTGACAGAGGTGTGTTCCCGGTTTTAAAGAGTGGAAGTACTAACCTAGCAACATACAATAACCCAACTGATTTTAACGAGCACAGGTAGGACAATTAATTAGTGCAATCACCTGGGTTTCTTACTGGCTTTCTTCAATGCTACAGAGGTTTGGCACGGTCATGTGACCCCCATAGCAACGGTAACTATGCCACCATGACGGGGGCACACTTGTAGTGCTTCATTCAGACGAGGTAGTTGTTGTTGATGGGTATGGAAAGGTTTTGTTGTGTTGTTGGATGCGTAAATTGTTCTGAATGAAACAAAGACATCAGGTTTTTTTAACTTGCCAAAAGTAATTCATCGTCAGGAGAAAAAAAACTAGAGATTTACAATGTCTTGCAGAAGTATTCATCCCCCTTGGTCTTTGTCCTGTTTTGTCACATTACAAGCTGGAATTAAAATGGATTTTTTGGGGGGGTTAGTGTCATCTGATTTACACAACATGCCTACAACTTTAAAGGTGAAAATTGTTGTTTTATTGTGACAAACAATAATTAAGATGAAAAAAACAGAAAGCTGGAGTGTGCATAGGTATTCACCCCCCAAAGTCAATACTTTGTAGAGCCACCTTTTGCTGCAATTACAGCTGCAAGTCTCTTGGGGTATGTCTCTATCAGCTTAGCACATCTAGGCACTGGGATTTTTGCCCATTCCTCAAGGCAAAACTGCTCCAACTCCTTCAAGTTAGATGGGTTATGTTGGTGTACAACGATCTTCAAGTTATGTCACAGATTCTGAATTGGATTGGGGTCTGGGCTTTGATTAGACCATTCCAAGACATTTAAATGTTTCCCTTTAAACCACTCCAGTGTAGCTTTAGCAGTATATTCAGGGTCATTGTCCTGCTAGATCATGAACCTTCATTCCAGTCTCAAACCTCTGGCCGACTCAAACAGGTTTTCCTCCAGAATTGCCCTGTATTTAGTGCCATCCATCTTTCCTTCAGTCCTGACCAGCTTTCCTGTCCCTGCAGATGAAAAACATCCCCACAGCATGATACTGCCACCAACATGCTTCACTGTAGGAATGGTGTTCTCAGGGTGTTGGGTTTGCGCCACACATGGCGTTTCCCATGATGGCCAAAAAGATCAATTTTAGTCTCATTTGACCAGAGAATCTTCCATGAATTTGGGGAGTCTGCCACATGCTGTTGGGCAAACTCCAAAAGTGTTTTCTTGAAACAATGGCTTTTTTCTGGCCACTCTTCCATAAAGCCCCGCTCTGTGGAGTGTATGGCTTAAAGTGGTCCTATGGACAGATACTCCCATCTCCACTGTGGATCTTTGCAGCTCCTTCAGTGTTATCTTTGGTGTCTTTGTTGCATCTCTGATTATTGCTCGGTTTGCCTGGTCTGTGAGTTTTGGTGGACGGCCTTCTCTTGTCAGGTTTGTAGTGGTGACATGTTCTTTCCATTTTGCTATAATGGATTTAATGGTGCTCCCTGGGATATTCAAAGTTTGGGTTTTTTTTTTTTTTATAACCCAACCCTGACCCAAACTTCTTCACAACTTTGTCTCTGACCTGTTTGGAGGCTCCTTGGTTCTCATGTTGCTTGCTTAGTAGAGTTGCAGAGTCAGGGTCCTTCCAGAACAGGTTGATTTATACAGACATCATGTGACTGATCATGTGACACTGAGTGCACACAGGTGGATCTTAATCAACTAATTATGTGACTTACGGTATGAAGTAAATTGTTTGGACCAGCTCTTATTTAGGGGTTTCATATGAAAGAGGGTGAATACTTATGCACACTCCAGATTTCTGTTTTTTCATCTGAATTATTGTTTGTGTCACAATAAAAGAACAATTTTCACCTTTAAAGTGGTAGGGATGTTGTGTAAATCCGATGATGCTGACCCTCCAACAATCCATTTTAATTCCAGCTTGTAATGCGACAAAACAGGACAAACAACAAGGGGGGTGAATACTTTTGCAATTAAAAAAAAAAATTTTAATTTCACAACTGCTGCAAGGTGCTCATTCTTATACAGTGAAGTGAGCATGAGCAACACAGCGGCTCAGCATCGCCTCACCTTCACCAAGACAGGGGTCCTCCGGAAATGAAGTGAGCATACCATAGGGTTTTTGACCTCGGTGTTCGACACAGAGTCCCGCTGAACCGTTTTTTTTTTTTTTTTTACTCCATTTCCCCCTTCTACATTTAGAAATCTCTAGTCCCCCCCCGAAGATCAATTTCTTCCTATACTGATCAATAACAACTAACTCGGCTGAATGAAGCACTACAAGCATGCCCTGTCATGCTGGCGTAGTTACCGTTGCTATGGGGGTCACATTGACGGTGCAAGGGCTCTAGTGGTGCCTTCAAATTGGGTCATGTTTACCGTGTTCATAAGAAGAGTCCATATGAACACCCCCATCTTGTAGTATTTTCAATGGATAAGTCAAAATTACAATATATTAGACATACAGTTGTCTTCGATATCTTATTATACGTGTAAGGAAAATGTTGATGCTCCCAGTGACCTCACCTTATGTTACCCACTTGTTAGCTTGCTAAATTATTAACATTAGCCTGAACAAGGAATCTTTTGGTGTCCATGTTGCTGTTGCTTCAGTGTTCTCACAGTAACACTACTTGAACACCAAGCATTTCACACACAAGATTTTTCATGAGCTCATGAGTATCAAGTTCTATTTTGAAGGCAGATTCCCCCCCCCGTCATTCCACTTTATTGCACATAACATTTTTTTATGGATTGGAATATTATGATTTCTTTTGCTGTGTAGTGTTACTGCATTAATGCCAACATCTGCTCAACATTTCATGTGAATAGCTGCACTGAAAATATGTTTAAGAGAAAAAACGTTGTGTTGTAGAACCAGTTCCCCCCCAAACTGTACTTTAAAGTCAACATAAAGTCATTTGGGATTCGACTTAAGTCTAAATTATTCCTTATTAAAGAAGTTAAGGAAGGTTGATGTTTATATGGCTCTTGGTTTCCCAACAAAAACAAATCTGAAACAAAAGTTTATGATAAAAGTACATCACTTTCTTGTTACTTTTATTCAATTGATTACTTTCATTTTACCCATAATGCTTTGTGTGTTTGGTGGGGTAACCAAAATATAAAAACAAACTAAACCATGGCGTTGCACACGGACTTCAAATCTTTCAAATTTAAATCTCCCTAAAACCTTAAAAGTGTCAAAACTAACTAAAACCAGTGGTTTTCAAAGTGAGGGCCGCCAGGGGGCGCTAGGGGGGCCTCAGAAAGTTGGAGGGACGATGACAAAAAATTTGCAAAAAAATATATATACTTTTTAAAAATAACTATTAAATGTATTATAATTAATCATTATAAAATATAATTATTAATAATACACCATATCGAAACGTTGTTTGCCATGCTCATCTCTCCGATTGCCTGTGATGTTGCACCATTTATCAAGCTGCTTTGCTCCTCAAGCTAGTGTATTGCTAGCGCAAAATGGACAGGTTTTTGAAGAAGAGACCGAAGGAACAAACCAACAGCCCTGCTGTGGAGGACACTGCTGCGAAAAAAAAACTAAGAAGTCCTGGCCAACTAAAATCCGAAAATATGAGGCAGCATACATGAAGTATGGCTTTACAGCCATACAGAAAAATGGCCATGATTGCCCGAAATGCGTCCTCTGTCTGGAGACCCTGTCAAACGAGTGCTTAAAACCTTCGAAACTTCAGCGTCACTTGGTACAAAAACATCCGACAGATGCCAAAAAAACAGTAGATTTCTTCAGACGCAAAGAAGAGCATTTGGTCAGGCAATCTGCTGCATTCACCCAGCAAGCTACTGTCCCCGAGCGGGCCCTGAAGGCATCATTGCTCGTGCTAAAAAACCTCACTCAATTGGAGATGATTTGATTTTACCAGCCACCAAAGACATTGTCCGAGAATTGCTTGGTGAGGATGCTGGGAAAAAAAAAAAAAAAAAAAATCGATGCTGTCCCACTCTCTGATAACACCGTGAGCCGACGGATTGGTGACATGGCTCAAGACGTATCTGCTCAGCTGTTGGAGCAGGTGAGAGCCAGCGAATACTTCGCACTTCAGCTGGATGAGAGCACAGATTTATCCAATGAGGCCCAACTGCTTGTGTACATCAGGTTTATTTCACAGGAAAGATTTGTGGAGGAAATCCTATTTTGTAAAGCACTTGAAAGAAGAACTACTGGGAAAGACATTTTTCAAGTTTTGGACGATTACATCGAGTCTAACGGATTGGACTGGACCCGTTGTGTGGGGGTGTTCGGACGGAGCCGCAGCAATGATCGGGAAGATCAGTGGAGTGACCACTCTCATTGAGCAGAAGGCCCTGCATGTAGTGGCCACACACTGCATGCTCCATCGCGAGGCACTGGTCGCAAAAAGGATGGATAACGAGTTGAATCAGGTACTACAGGAGGTTATACAGTTTATTGTTCAGTGCGAAAATATTTGTGTTGAAAACATCTCATCTCATTATCTCTAGCCGCTTTATCCTGTTCTACAGGGTCGCAGGCAAGCTGGAGCCTATCCCAGCTGACTACGGGCGAAAGGCGGGGTACACCCTGGACAAGTCGCCAGGTCATCACAGGGCTGACACATAGACACAGACAACCATTCACACTCACATTCACACCTACGGTCAATTTAGAGTCACCAGTTAACCTAACCTGCATGTCTTTGGACTGTGGGGGAAACCGGAGCACCCGGAGGAAACCCACGCGGACACGGGGAGAACATGCAAACTCCGCACAGAAAGGCCCTCACCGGCCACGGGGCTCGAACCCAGACCCTCTTGCCGTGAGGCGACAGTGCTAACCACTACACCACCGTGCCGCCCGTGTTGAAAACATGTTAGTTAATAATATTCTTATGCTAAACAAATGTAACAATTATTGACTATTGAATAAAAGTAAGAGAAACATTCTAAAAGTTGATGTTTCTTTACATATTTTGTAGCATTGTCTGTGGGTTTGCAAAGGGGGCCCCCGGCCAGAAGCTAATGCTGTTTGGGGGGCCTTGGCATGGAAAAGTTTGGGAACCCCTGAACTAAACCATAAGCTTAAAGAAATCTGCAAAGCCTTTTCTGTGGACTTTGAGAAATCAAATGGTAAAAAAGCCTTTGTAAATATTGTATCGAACGCTTTGAACATCTCCACTTTGGGTGACGGTCAGCAGCCTTTTTCGTCTGTCAACACGGGGGTTCCAACAATTACTGACCTGCACAAGTTAAAAGATCGACACTGATCATAGAAGAATCCACAGTGAAATGGTTTTTGCTGGGTGCTGGTTATGACGAGAAAGCCGTAAGAAAATACAAAACGCTTCGTGCATGAGAACACAAGCAAGGAATTCACTCAGTCAAGTCAGTACTGCAAACACAGCAGGACTGTCTAATTTATTTTTTTAAATTTTGGTTGATTTTGATTTCCTTCACTCTGATTTTCCTGGAGCTACCAGATTACTACAGTCTTTGGGCTGTTAGATGAAGCTGTTAGGACGACAGGGTCAAATACTACAATCTACCTGCATAAACACTAAAAACAGAAGTACATGTAAGCTTACTTACACTATCATTTGTGCTTTGTTTTGGGAGTTGATCCTTTAATAAAGTCGTCCTTTTCAGTTCTTTGACTCGTCCTTGTTTTTCGGTCTTTGCACTTTTTATGACCAAACACCCAGACAGAGGGGTTATAAGCTTCGTGACTTGAATCATCATCAGACTTTACTCCACCACTGAAGTGTGCAGAACACAGTCGCGTGTTGTCTGTCGGTGCAAAATTCTGACGGCAAATTCTGTCTAACCGCGCTTTTCGACGCTTCGCCTCTTTAGGTCTTCTATAAAACTTTAAACCAGGATTCCTTTTATGGTTATTTGAACAAGTTGGTACACAGCAAAAAAAAGTCATTCCTCCCCATGTGAATTTGAAGAAACGACTGAGGACATCTGACTTCGGAAACAAATATAGCACCTGGTTACCCCCGAAGGCACAAGACATTATGGGTATGTGAAAGTAGAGAATACTATTAAAAAAAGTATACGATTCACACAGCAAGGTGCACGCTCAGTACTGTAGGAAAAACATGGCACACACTTCCTGTTAGTGCAACAGAGTAACCATCTAGAAGATTTTTTTTTTCTTCTGAACCACATTTTCTTCCAATTTAGTTGCCAATTTCCACCCATTAGCTAGTTTTTGTCCATCACACTGCATTAAAAAAAAAGTAATAGTTTACTGGCCCGGTCTGTGTTTTGTTCAAATATAACAGTGTGATTCTTATTCACAAGCCGAGCCCTGATCAGAACGCAAGAAGCTCATCTCTCTCCATTAACCATCTTAACCCTGACTAATATCCCATGATGAGGGACAATGGCTCCATTACAGCCACCTCACACACTCTCTCTCTCTCTCTCTCTCTCACACACACACACACACACACACACACACACACACACACACACACACACACACACACACACCATACTAATAGTGCCTGTGACAGGTTTTATCATTAGTATTATTCCGTAATAATGGTTCAGAGAAGACTGAAAGGACTGGGGAACAATGGAGGGGCAACTTATCTGAACATAATTAGGGGTAAAATTATTTGATGACAGACATGGAGAGCACCACGCTGGCATTTCTGAGCATGGAATCTCAATAGTGAACACTGTATTTAGCAAACAAACATTACGAGTACCACTTGTGCTCTGAGTCAGGCCCAGTGTATAGACGGGTTTCATTTGAGATGGTGAAATTACTCTTAGGGGTAAAACTTGAATCAAAACCCTCCATAATATTTTTCTTTTATGCCAACTCGAATTACTTTCATGGCAACCATTAAATTTGGAAGGGAGAAGTGCAGAGGTATTTCAGACGATTGTTGAAACATGATCCAAATTAAACGCTGCAGGGGGAAAAAAACAAAAACAAACAAACAAACAAACAAACAAACAAAAAAACAACCTAAAAACTGGCATTGTTTTACTGGCATTTCCAACACAACACTACTGAGGAGCTGCATATTGCTAATATATTGCTGCTACACAACTTGATGAAACCAATAAAAACCACCCGTGTCCGAAATCACTCACTCGTTCACTACTCCCTATATAGGGAATTACTATATAGAGGACTATATCGTGAGCTCATTGGTAAAATGAAAAAACGCTTTCGGACACTAGTCCGTCACGCTGGTATTTACGTCATTACTGTCGCACAATTTAAATGTGCCAGATCAGTCAGCTGGTGGGTTTTCAAAATAATAAATACATGCATTTATTTTTTTCATGGTCCGGTTTCCATCAAATCCTGCGCTCTGATTGGCTGGCGAGCGGGTCCGTATCCTACGATACGAACCCCAGTTACGGACCCCGGTTATGAACCTCTGGCAACTCGCTCATTCACAGCAACAACAAACATAGTTGCATTTTTTGTCAACATTTATCTTTTTTAAAATAAGATTTATTTATAAGATTATCAAAAATCTTATACATTTTTGCCAGCGTTTCTCAGGAGAATAGCATTAATTTTACAGCATGGATAGCGATAACGACAGTGTTCACAGCGAAAGCGAGTTTTACTACCCTGAGGAAGAAGAAATAAAAGAAAACATTTCCGGAGAAAGCTAAAAACCTCTAACTGTTGCTAACACCAAGCAAAAACATGGCTGAATCCTGAATGACTCCTATTTGTATAAATAGGGGACTACATAGGCGGCAAAATGTAGTTTTTTTCCTGCCATGGAAGTGCACTTGTATACCGAGGAGGAAGCCATTTGCATTACAGCCGTGAATGAGGATTCAAAATGGCGGCTCGGCTCGGTTTTCCCTTTCGGGCGCTCTCGTTTTCTGTTAGAATTTGGTAAAGAAAAAAATAAATATATTATTTACCAGCTTAAGGTCGGTCCGTATGGTGAAATACCGTGACCTCGGCCTTGAACACTGACCTCGGCCCAGAGGGCCTCGCTCAGTATTTTCAAGACCTCGGTCACGGTATTTCACCATACGGACCGACCTTAAGCTGGTAAATAATATAAGTATTTTTGTGATAAATCCATATTATACTGAGCATATTTCCCACATTAATCAATACAAAGTAGCTGAATCTTTCAGTTCTTTTAAATCAAGGCTGAATACTTTGTTCTTTGCCGCTGCCTTTTATTAAATCAAATTTAAGACTTTTAATTTGATTTCTTTCAGCGCGACCGCAATGCACGATGGGATATATTGTTTTGGTTAGTGACCATCGGTTGTACACTACTTTTCATGATGCATTGTGGGATACTTTGAGTGCACTATATAAGGGTGTAAATAATCCTCACTAAGGTTTCGGGCAGCACTACAAAACAGCGTCTCCACTATGTAGTGCCCTATATTAGTGAGTAGGGAGCGATTTTGGACACAGGGCATGCATGCCAGATTGAACATAACTTTGCTCTGTGTATAAGCACTTAGGGATTTAATTATGGATGACAAAATTCTGTACACACACACCACCAGAAGTACACGTTTAAAATGGTGTTTCGACTGTTAATATTTTTACCATTTGTGTTATGGTTTGGTTTTCAACCTGACAGAAATGTGGACAGGTTCTTAAAACATTTTGTTGATTTTCTGAACCAGCACGGAGAGTGGGACAGAGGGGGAGTCTGTAACCTGTTTATATTGGGGGGGGGGGGAGTAATTCCAGAATTGATCATTATTCTGGACGACATCTAGCTACAGTTCCTGGGAAATTATGGCCTTGTGTGAACAGAAGCAAAAGGAGTTAACAGATTATCAGGAAAGATATGATATATATGATATGATATGATTGGGCGATGGGAGAAGAGAGAGAGAGAGAGAGAGAGAGAGAGAGAGAGAGAGAGAGAGAGAGAGAAAATGCTATACAGAGAGCATGCTGGTGATAAGGTAAATATAAATTCCACCTCATCCATTTGTAATACACCACACTCTAGACCTTCATGGCCAAAGTGAATGAGTGCATTCTGTGATATTTGTCTACAAGTTTGAATAATGCAAATCCCAAACCTTACCAGTAAAGATGTGCTGATCATGTGCAGAGTTTGAATGTAAAAACAGGTGAGCAGGCACATTTTCTTGAGCAGTGTGAGGCCAGAAAGACAGCTGCTGTGTCTGTGGGTGTGTGTGTGTGTGTGTGTGTGTAGTAGATAAACAAGACTATGTGGTTTCCTCTTCATCTACCCCAAACCCTGCTTTCACACCAACACTTCCTCCCCAGTGATCTGCTGTTGGCCTTTTATGTGTGGGTGCAGCTCACCTTGCACCCTGACTGCCTGAGCTGGGCGAGACGGTCCTCTCAGTCCGGTGCTTGGATGAATGGCTCGGTGTGCGCCCACACAACTGCCCCAGGGCCTTTAGGTAGGAGAAAACCTCCAAAAACACAAACGCTGCACTTTAATATCCTTTATTCTTCCTCTGGATTTCCAGAGAGATCAAAATTACATTTAACAGTTATTCCATGAAATCGAGTCGTATATGAGCTGTTGGCTATAAGCCATATACGATGAGATTGAGTGGAATAACTATTTTATTTTATCCATATTCACTGGATTTTGAGAAACAGAGCATTTTTATTTTTTGCAGATTCGATAAATAAAAACTTTGTACAAAATCTCATCTCATCTCATTATCTGTAGCCGCTTTATCCTGTTCTACAGGGTCGCAGGCAAGCTGGAGCCTATCCCAGCTGACTACGGCAGAAAGGCGGGGTACACCCTGGACAAGTCGCCAGGTCATCACAGGGCCGACACATAGACACAGACAACCATTCACACTCACATTCACACCTACGGTCAATTTAGAGTCACCAGTTAACCTAACCTGCATGTCTTTGGACTGTGGGGGAAACCGGAGCACCCGGAGGAAACCCACGCGGACACGGGGAGAGCATGCAAACTCCACACAGAAAGGCCCTCGCCGGCCACGGGGCTCGAACCCAGAACCTTCTTGCTGTGAGGCGACAGGGCTAACCACTACACCACCGTGCCGCCCACTTTGTACAAAATGTCCGACAAAATAATTTCTACTTAGAATGTAAACAAACCGGCGAAATAACAGTAGCAATTTGTGAAAAATGCGATGATAAATTCTTGGGAAAGAAAAAAAAAAAAAAAAGTGTTCTTACTGTCAAATACTTTTATTCCATACTTTGGTGCTTTTTTTGTGGTTTTGTTTTCAAGTTTTTAATTTCGTCCTCGGTTGCTTCAGCAACACACTCCGCCATTTTGTTTTTCCTCTACTCATGGTATACGAGCTGATATCCTAGTAGCAGAGGAGCCAATCGGAGCATGTGATGGCTCATATCCAGCGAATGCAGCTAGAATAATCCGCTTTAACAGTTTAAACGAGTACTTCAAATGTTTTTCAGCCTTATCTAATCTCCAAATGGACAAATTATACAGATTACATCACGGCACTGCTGAATTCTTAATTCTGATTGGTCAGAAGGTGTTGATTAATTTGCTATAACGGCAGTTCTGACAGTAACACCGGCTACAAATCACAGGCTTACATTAATGCCTTCAATCTAATACATTACTGTTTCTATGGTAACAGCTTACACAGGGATTTTGAAGCCAAGCACGCCACTTAAACTGATTAAACACGTGTGTAATTGTTGATGTCAAACATAAGTGATAAAGTGGAACTTATTTCATGGACCTTGCACAGCGCAACTATAAACGAATAAAAAGTACGACATGCCAATCTTTCCTGGATAAAAATAATGCGTGTGTGTTAATTGCTGTTGTATGAGGAACAAAACACTTTGTGATATCAGTAATACTTTTTTTTCCCCTCTCCGCATAGAGAATTGTGTTGAAATTATTATGTGGAAGGAAGAGAGAGAGAGAGAGAGAGAGAGAGAGAGAGAGAGACACACAATACAGAGCAATAACAGAGCAGAAAGTAAAAATCTTAGCGTAGTCTTACTATCTTACGTAGAGAGAGAGGCTCTGGGTGGATGATCAGGCCGTTCGTAGTGCAGAGGTTTCTGTAGATTGCATCAGCAGTGAGCAGCCTGAGCCGGGGAGACGGGAGGGCAGGAACCAGTGCCTTCAGAACGTCTGGATGGAGGTCTAAGAGATCATTGGAGGTGAGAAGCCAAGTGCTGGCTGTTAATAATACTTAAAAAAAATAAAAACCAAATCTGATGTATCGATTCCTAACAAATCAGCTGACATTCAAATCAAGAAACACATACAGTACTGTAAATACCGCGATAAAGAGGATCTCGCTGGCTTTAAGAACATTAGCAGGAATTATACACACACGACAGCTGTTGCTCATGGAGTTTAGAGTTGAAACAAACGCACATTTTCTCCATTTGTAACACGACACGTTACGGAGTGACATGCACGGCATGAAGAAAGACCCGACAATGCTGATTGATATTAGCGAACAAGAAAACAAAGCTAATGGCACTAAGGAACATGTTGAGGAAACTTGTGTGATTACAAAATATTTTTAAGGAGGAGTGCCCCTTTTTTAGCGATGCATTAAAATGACAAGTGCTGCTGCATGCTGCAGTCTGACTGATCAGATGTTGAGTTGACTTGCTTGCTGCAATACATTATCATTTCTAAAGTAACACCTTATATACACACTCTGAATAAACAGATCAAACGCTGCTGATATGGTCAAGTTTCCTGGAAGATGAGGTTTTCAGACGGAGTCTCAGCTGTCACTGATTTGTAACAGTCAAGCTGTAAACTCTTCAACGTACCAGTCTTCAGGACAGAGGACTTTTCCCTTCTAATATTTCAGAGCTATTTTTTCATGGTTTATTAACTTTAAGAGGGAAAAGAAAAAAAAATACACAGAGAAGTTGCGGACGAAGCGATTGTTTAGAGCTGTGTGGCAGCGGGGGCGTGGTCAAGCGCCAGCCTGTGACAGGAGGGCGGAGCCAGGGAAGGTAAGTGGCAGAATCACTACACCTGTCGTTAATTACAGTAATGTTTGTGTGTCTTCCCAGTGACCGCGCCCTATTTAAGGAGAGAGAGCGAGAGCAGAGGGAGCTCTCTCCACACCTAGATGGCTGATGTGTGTGCGTGTGCCTGAGTGTGTGTGTGAGAGTACAGAGATACGCTGAAAAGCTGAATAAAGCGAGTTTTGTGAACTCAGTTCTGTCCTGCCGTCCTTCTGTGCTACACCCACTCACATGAACTGTCACAGTGGTGCCGAAACCCGGGAATGAGTACAGAAGAGAACAGCTCCATGGAGTCCTCCACCTTCGCCAACCTGATCCACGCCCTCACCACGCCCTCACAGAGCCAGCACCAGGCGCTGCTCGCCCTCCGAAAGGAGCAAGAACAATGGTTCGAGGCCCTGGTGCTGGCGCAACAGGAAGATCGTCGGGCGTTCCGGCACCTCCTCGCGTCGGCAGGATCCACCATCTCCACCGCCGCGGGCCCTTCCCCCCTCACCCTCACGAAGATGGACCCGCAGGATGACCCCGAGGCATTCCTCACGCTCTTTGAGCAGGTAGTGGAGACCTCGGGGTGGCCGGTGGAAAAGCGCGCGGCGCGCCTCCTCCCCCTGCTAACGGGAGAGGCGCAGCTGGCTGCGCTACAGCTCCCCGCCGACCGCTGGCTGGCCTACGCGGACCTTCGCCGGGCTGTCCTCCAGCGGGTGGGACGCACCCCGGAGCAACAGCGTCAGCGTTTCCGCGCTCTGCGCTTGGAGGAAGTCGGCCGGCCGTTCGCGTTTGGCCAGCAACTCCGGGACGCCTGCTGGCAGTGGTTGAGGGCCGACAGCTGCGACGCCGAGGGACTCATCGACCAGGTGGTACTGGAGCAGTTCGTCGCGCGTTTACCAGCGGGAACCGCAGAGTGGGTCCAGTGCCACCGCTCGGCGTCGCTGGATCAGGCAATCGAGCTGGCGGAGGACCATCTGGCGGCTGTCCCGACGGCAGGACAGCAGACGACCTCTTCTCTCCTCTCTCTCTCTCCTCCTGTGTCTCCTCCTCGCCCTATTCCCCCACCGCGGAGGCGGGGGCCGGCGCCACCTCAGCCGGCCCACGGTGCCCTCCCGTGTCTCCCTTCTGTGTCCGTCTCTCTCCCCCCTCAGGTGAGTGAGCCCCAGAGCACTAGTGCAGAGAGGAAGCCCGGGCCGGTTTGCTGGCGCGGCGGGGAGCCGGGCCACCTCCAACAGCAGTGCTCGGTAATGGAGGTGGGCGCGGTGGTTCGGATCCCCGACGCGCCGGGAGCCGCCCTCGATCGGGCCGGACCGTATCGCATACCAGTGAGTATCCAAGGGGATACATATCAGGCGTTGGTGGATTCTGGCTGTAATCAGACCTCAATCCACCAAAGCCTGGTGCAGGACGAGGCATTGGGGGGAGCACAATTGGTGAAGGTGTTGTGTGTGCACGGGGATGTTCACAACTACCCTTTAGTGTCGGTCCACATCTTTTTTCGAGAGGAAAAATTTATAGTGAAGACAGCGGTTAATCCTCGCCTTACCCACTCTCTAATTTTGGGGACTGATTGGCCGGGATTTCGGGATTTAATGACATATTTAGTGAAGAGTGGGTCCTGTCATTTAACAGGAGTCCTGGTGTCGCACTGGCGGGAGCAGCTGTCACAGAGCCGTCTACGTCATCTCCACGTCAGAGTGAGGAGCCGCCGGCTCCTCCTCCCTCTCTTGGGGAATCCCTCGCGGATTTCCCGTTAGAGCAGTTGCGAGACGAGACTCTGTGGCATGCGTTTGACCAAGTGAGAGTAATCGATGGTCAAACGCCCCCGCCGAACGCCACCCCGTCCTTCCCCTACTTCGCGATTATGAAGGATAGATTATACCGAGTGACGCAGGACACTCAAACTAAAGAGCGAGTCACGCAGCTTTTAATTCCGAAGAGCCGCTGGGAATTGGTATTCCAGGCGGCTCACTTTAATCCCATGGCTGGACACTTAGGGCAGGATAAAACACTAGCCTGAATAATGGCCCGGTTCTATTGGCCAGGGATTAGCGGCGATGTCCGTAGGTGGTGTACGGCATGCCGCGAATGCGTTAGTAAATCCAGCGGCCATTCCAAAAGCGCCTTTGCGCCCTCTACCGTTAATCGAGACCCTGTTCGAAAGAATTGGGATGGATCTCGTCGGGCCATTAGATCGGTCAACACGAGGGTACCGCTTTATATTAGTTCTAGTGGACTATGCAACGCGATACCCGGAAGCAGTGCCTCTTCGCAATATCTCAGCACGCAGTATTGCGGAGGCACTCTTCCACGTTATCTCCCGAGTTGGAATCCCGAAAGAGATTCTGACTGACCAAGGCACCTTGTTTATGTCACGTACACTGAATGAACTGTATGGGTTGTTGGGTATTAAGCCGATCCGCACCAGCGTGTATCACCCACAAACGGACGGTTTAGTTGAACGGTTCAATCGCACCCTCAAGAACATAATTAAAAAAATTCATAAGTGAGGACGCACGTAATTGGGATAGATGGCTCGAACCCTTGCTCTTTGCAGTGCGAGAGGTCCCCCAAGCCTCCACGGGGTTCTTCCCTTTTGAATTGTTATACGGGCGTAAGCCGCGCGGCATCCTAGATGTGCTGCGGGAAAATTGGGAGGAGGGACCTTCACCAAGTAAAAACAAAATCCAATACATTATTGACCTGCGCGCAAAACTCCACACACTCACGCACCTAACTCAGGAGAATTTGCGGCAGGCCCAAGAACAACAGACCCGCCTGTATGACAAGGGTACGCGCCTTAGGGAGTTCGCACCGGGAGAGAAAGTACTTGTACTGTTGCCCACATCGAGCTCCAAATTAGTCGCCAAGTGGCAAGGACCCTTTGAGGTCACACGGCGAGTCGGGGACGTTGACTATGAGGTGAGACGAACGGATAGGGGTGGGGCGCTACAGATTTACCACCTCAACTTGCTGAAACTCTGGAACGAGGAGGTCCCCGTGGCGTTGGTGTCAGTGGTTCCGGAGAAGGCGGAGCTGGGGCCGGAGGTGCAAAAGGGAACATTGGCATCGCGTACCTCTCTGGTCCCCTGTGGAGACCACCTCTCCCCGACCCAACTCACGGAGGTTGCCCAGTTGCAGACCGAGTTTTCGGACGTGTTCTCGGCCCCTGCCCGGCTGCACCAACCTCATAGAGCACCACATTGAGACGCCCCCGGGGGTGGTAGTGCGTAGCCGCCCTTACAGGTTACCCGAGCACAAGAAAAAAGTGGTTCGGGAAGAACTCGAGGCCATGCTCGAAATGGGCATCGTCGAGGAGTCCCACAGTGACTGGAGCAGCCCGGTGGTCTTGGTACCCAAGGCCGACGGGTCGGTCCGGTTCTGTGTCGACTATAGAAAAGTCGATGCGGTGTCTAAATTCGATGCGTACCCAATGCCTCGTATTGATGAGTTGCTCGATCGGCTAAGCACGGCTCGTTTTTACTCGACACTAGATTTAACAAAGGGTTATTGGCAGATCCCCTTGACTCCATTATCCCGGGAAAAGACGGCCTTTTCCACACCGTTCGGCTTACACCAATTCGTCACACTTCCTTTTGGGCTGTTTGGGGCACCTGCTACGTTTCAGCAGCTGATGGACAGGGTCCTCCGCCCCCACGCCACCTATGCGGCCGCATACCTTGACGATATCATTATTTATAGTAATGACTGGCAGCGGCACTTACAACACCTGAGGGCCGTCCTTAAGTCGCTGAGGCGAGCGGGTCTCACAGCCAACCCAAAGAAGTGTGCGATTGGGCGGGTGGAAGTACGGTATCTGGGCTTCCACTTGGGCAACGGGCAGGTGCGTCCCCAAATTAACAAGACAACAGCAATTGCGGCCTGCCCGAGGCCCAAGACCAAAAAGGGGGTGAGACAGTTCCTGGGGCTGGCTGGCTACCTTCGTAGGTTTATACCTAATTATTCGGACGTCACCAGCCCGCTGACTGATCTCACTAAAAAGGGGGCACCAGATCCGGTCCAGTGGACGGAGCAATGCCAGCGGGCTTTCTCTGAGGTAAAGGCTGCACTGTGTGGGGGGCCACTATTACACTCCCCTGACTTTTCTCTCCCTTTTATGTTACAGACGGATGCATCGGACAGAGGGCTGGGGGCCGTGTTGTCCCAGGAGGTGGAGGGGGAGGATCGTCCCGTGCTGTACATCAGCAGAAAGCTGTCGGTACGCGAGGGGCGCTACAGCACGATAGAAAAGGAGTGCCTCGCGATCAAGTGGGCGGTCCTTGCCCTCTGCTACTACCTGCTGGGGCGCCCTTTCACCCTCTGTTCGGACCACGCGCCCCTCCAGTGGCTCCACCGCATGAAGGATGCCAACGCGCGGATCACCCGTTGGTATCTGGCACTCCAATCCTTTAATTTCAAGGTGATCCACAGGCCGGGGGCGCAGATGGTTGTGGCGGACTTTCTCTCCCGTCAAGGGGGGAGTCGGCTGCAGGCCGGATTATGTGGCAGCGGGGGCGTGGTCAAGCGCCGGCCTGTGACAGGAGGGCGGAGTCAGGGAAGGTAAGTGGCAGAATCACTACACCTGTTGTTAATTAATGTTTGTGTGTCTTCCCAGTGACCGCGCCCTATTTAAGGAGAGAGAGCGAGAGCAGAGGGAGCTCTCTCCACACCTAGACGGCTGATGTGTGTG
This sequence comes from Neoarius graeffei, assembly GCF_027579695.1. Lineage (NCBI taxonomy): Eukaryota > Metazoa > Chordata > Actinopteri > Siluriformes > Ariidae > Neoarius > Neoarius graeffei. The sequence goes on along the minus strand of NC_083592.1, from coordinate 26,775,769 downwards.
CGTGTGTCTGAGTGTGTGTGTGAGAGTACAGAGATACGCTGAAAAGCTGAATAAAGTGAGTTTTGTGAACTCCGTTCTGTCCTGCCGTCCTTCTGTGCTCCACCCACTCACACGAACTGTCACAAGCTGTTATAACAGGAACTACTTTGTTGCACAACATTAAATGTAACTATATATGGATTTAAAAAAAAAAAGTGTCATTCTTTATTAAATTTAAAAATATATATATAATAATAAAAAAGTTCACTTTGACAAATTGCTCTGGCATACATTGGTGCTTGAAAGTTTGTGAACCCTTTAGAATTTATGTTTCTGCATAAGTGTGATTGAAAACACTGTAGGACTTTCACACAAGTAGATAAAGAGAGCCCAATTAAACAAATGAGACAAAAATATTGGTCATTTATTTATTGAAGAAAATGAAGTCAATCATGTCGTTAACAAAAGAGATTTCTGAGGACCTCTTAAAGAGAGAGTTGTTGATGCTCATCAGGCTGTAAAAGATTACAAAATCTCTAAAAATTTGGATTCCACCAATCCACAGTCAGACAGACGGAGGAAATTCAAGATCACTGTTACCCTCCCCAGGAACGGTCAACCAACAAGAGCAAGAAAAAGGTGTGGAATAGTCCATGAGGTCTCAAAGGAACCCAGGGTAACTTCTAAGCAACTAAAGACCCATGGTGTGCGTGGCAGGGTGACCAGAGGGAAGCCACTGCTCTCCAAAAAGAACATTGCTGCCTGTATTCAGTTTGCTAAAGATCACATGGAAAAGCCAGAAGGTTGTTGGAAAATCTCTGGACAGATGAGACCAAAATAGAACTTTTTGGTTTAAATGAGAAGCGTTATGTTTGGAGAAAGGAAAACACTGCATTCCAGCATAAGAACCTGATCCCATCTGTGAAACATGGTGGTGGTAGTATCATGGTTTGGGCCTGGTTTGTTGCATCTGAGATACAAAGACTTACCATCATTGATGGAACAACACATTCTGAATTATTCCAGTGAATCCGACAGGAAATATCAGGACGTCTGTGGTGAACTAAATCTTAACAGAAAGTGGGTCATGCAGCAAAACGACGACCTTCAGAACACAAACTGTTCTACCAAAGAATGGTTTAAAAAAAAAATCAAATTAAATGTTTTGGAATGGCCAAGTCAAAGTCCTGGCCTTAATCCAGTAAGAATTGAAAATGAACAGTTCACATGAGGAAACCCACCAACACCCCAGAGTTGAAGCTGTTCTGAACAGCGGAATGGGCTAAAATTCCTCCAAGCCGGTGTGCAGGACTGATCAACAGTTACCGGAAACGTTTAGTTGCAGTTATTGCTGCACAAGGAGGTCACACCAGATACTGAAAGCAAAGGGTCGCATACTTTTGCCACTCACAGATCTGCAAGATTGGATCATTTTCCTCAATAAATAAATGACCAAGTATAATATTTTTGTCTCATTTGTTTAACTGGGTTCTCTTTATCTACTTTTAGGACTTGTGTGAAAATCTGATGATGTTTTAGGTCATATTTATGCAGAAATATAGAAAATTCTAAAGGGTTCACAAACTTTCAAGCACCACTGTTTATCACAGAAATTTGCCAAAGCTAACATTTTTTTAAAATGATCTATATATTACACACACACACACACGTTATTCCACAAAATTGAGTTGTACATGAGCTGAAAGCCGCTATAATCCATGTACAACGAGATTGAGCGGAATAACTGTTTTATTCTATCCACATTCACTGGATTTTGAGAAAGCGAAGCAATTTTTAATTTTTGTAAATTCGATAAATAAAAACTTCATACAAAACATCTGACAAAATCATTTCCGCTGAGAATGTAAACAAACCCGCGAAATGACAGTAGCAATTTGTGAAAAACGCAACAATAATAATTCTTGGGGGAAAAAAAAAAGAAGATATGCTCTTACCTTCAAATACTTTCATTCTATAATTGGTTGCTTTTTTTTTGTATTTTTGGGGGGTTTTGTTTTTGAGTAGTGTTTTTATTTCGTCCTTGGTTGCTTCAGCAACACGCTCCGCCATTTTGTTTTTCTCTACTCACGGTATATGAGCTGATATCCTAGTAGTAGAGTAGCCAATCAGAGCGTGCAATTGCTCATATCCAGTGAATGTGGATAGAATAATTAAATATATCAGCAGTGTACTGTAAGTGGACTAGAACGCTTCCAGATATGCAGTTATAGAAAGTGTCAACTTCAGGATGGTGTTATTTTCCCCGCTGTAACACACCCTGTTGTGTTGTATTGTATTCTTTACATAGTGAATTTCATCGTGTATTTTCTTAGAACAGAGATTTGATTTGAGCACCATCAGCTGTTATAAACAGTGTATTTGAACACACTGAACACGGAACTGAATGCTTTTCATGCCGTCTTGGCCCTGCAGTTGAAATAATGCTTGTTACCTTGGCACAGCATCGCCATGTACTCTGCAAAGTCCTGAAAGCCTTTCTCCACCATCTGGCTGTTGAGCCGAGTGTGCTCCTGAGCCCAGTACTCCACCACTACTGCCAGAATCTCCTGTAGGGTGCCCAAAACTCGCAGCCTCCACCCCTAATACAGTAACACACAGCACACCGTCTGCCTCACCAACCAGATAACATCAGCTCAAACAGAACATGGGTCTACGTTCAGATTCTGGAAAGGCGTGCAAAGGTGCAAACACCATTGTGTTCAGTGTATTATTAACAACCACCACCATGAGAGAGAAGGAGGAAATCAAAGCATGATGTAATACCTCAGAGGAATGAAGAGCCCAGGGTGTGGTTTCCACCAGTAATGCAGCCAGCTGCTGCAGGGCTTTGGAGTTCAGTGTCGTCTTCTCCCACACTTTCCAGAACATGCTGTAGAGCACGGAGCCCCGCGAGCCCACTGCCCGCCTACTACACACAGCACAACACTGCCTCAGAACCGCCATGATACCACAATACTGTATTCTGTCAAACATCTACAGTTGTGGTCAGAAGTTTACATACAGTGACATGAATGTCATCTTGGATATGAATGTCATGGGAACATGTGGGCTTTCAGTAATTTCTTTGAACTGTTCTTTTTCTGTGGCAGAATGTACAGCATACATCTTTAATTAAAAAAAAAACTAAACTAGAATTTGGTGCACAAATTTTAATTTTCTTTAGGTTTTCTGAAATCAACACAGGATCAAAAATATACATACAGCACACCTAATATTTGGGTAAAATATCTCTTCATAAGATTCACCTTGACCAAACATTTTTGTTTACCATGAACAAGCTTCTGGCAGAATTCTGGTTGGATATTTCACGACTCTTCATGGTAGAATTGGTAGAGTTCAATTAAATTTGTTTTGTTTTTCTTGGCATGGACTCGACTTATAAGCACGGTCCATATATTTTTAATAGGGTTGAAGTCAAGACTTGCTTTAAGCTTAATGTTGGCCTGCTTTATCCTCCACACCCAGCTCTGATGCATGTTTGGGTTCACTGTCCTGTTGTAACTCCCAAGTCGTGTTCAAGTTTCTGATGGTTTACGTTGAAGAATTCTGAGGTAGTCCTTCTTCATTATTCCATCCACTTTGTGCAATGAAACAGTTCCACTGGCAGCAAAACAGCCCCAGAGCATGATGATCCTACCACCACCACCAGCTGGTACAGTGTCCCTCTGTACATGGTGGTCATTGTAGCCAAACAACTCAATCTTTGTCTCATCTGACCATACAGCTTTCCTCCAGAAGGCTTTTTCTTTGTCCATGTGGTCAGCTTCAAACTTTAGTTAAGCTTGAAGGTGTCAATTTTGGAGCAGGGGGTTATTTCTTGGATAGCAGCCTCTTAGTCCATGGTGATCTGAAGTGTAGACAGTGATCCATCAGCTTCCAGTTCATGGCAGGGCTGTGCCATGGTGGTTCCCAGGTTGTTCCTGACCATCCAAACTAATTTCCTTTCAGCTGAGGGTGACAGTTTGGGTTTTCTTGAAGCAAAGTGGCTTGGCAAAGTGACTACACTTCACAATAACTTTGATACAATTGTTTGAATCGATCTTGGAATTTGCAGTTGTTTAGAAATGGCTCTAAGAGACATACCCGAGTTGTGTACATCCATGATCCTCTTTCTCAGATTTGCACTGAGATCCTTGGACTTTCCCATTTTACTGTGTGTTGGTCAATCCAATGAGTGCTGTAAACAAACCTTTTTTATGAAGGCATAGAGAAGCTACCAGCTGTAGTCAATCATGATCACTAACGGGAAGTTAAGAGACCGCGGCCTTGGCAAGAGAAGAGACATTTTGGAAGTTTCAGCACCTCTGAAGTAATAATCTAAACGAGCATGTGTAAATCTTTGATGCTGTGTTGATTTCAGAAAATCCAAAGAAAATTAAAACTTGTGCACCAAATTCTAGTGTTTTTTTTTTTTATTAAAGCTGTATACTGTACATTCATTCTGCCACAGAAAAAAAACAGTTCAAAGAAATTACTGAAAGCCCAAATATTGCCATGACATTCATGTCACTGTATGTAAACTTCTGACCACAACTGTATGTTTATATAATTCCTACCTATTCTTTTTTTATTTTTAAACTCATTAATGAAAATGTTTCCCCCACATTCATCTCATCTCATCTCATTATCTCTAGCCGCTTTATCCTTCTACAGGGTCGCAGGCAAGCTGGAGCCTATCCCAGCTGACTACGGGCGAAAGGCGGGGTACACCCTGGACAAGTCGCCAGGTCATCACAGGGCTGACACATAGACACAGACAACCATTCACACTCACATTCACACCTACGCTCAATTTAGAGTCACCAGTTAACCTAACCTGCATGTCTTTGGACTGTGGGGGAAACCGGAGCACCCGGAGGAAACCCACGCGGACACGGGGAGAACATGCAAACTCCGCACAGAAAGGCCCTCGCCGGCCACAGGGCTCGAACCCAGACCTTCTTGCTGTGAGGCGACAGCGCTAACCACTACACCACCGTGCCACCCAGCATACACCATTTAAAAAAAAAAAAAAAAAAAAAAAAAAAAAAGAGCGCAAATACTTCCAAGCAACGGATATCACCGGTTTCTGCATGGATATTCGTTTACATTTTTCTTGCCCTGAAATTAGCTCTGCCCACAAACAAATCTGCTCAGTGCGGTCCCTTTAAAAGCCAATTTCTGAGGCATCTTTAGTCTGAATAGAAGAGAAAAGTATGTCACTTTATTTTAAATCAGAAATGACTTCATTATAGCCATTTGGTTCTTGCTGGCTTTAGTTACGGTTCAACTACAGTTTAAATATTAAATCAACTTCAACTGAACTATAATCCATTTCTGAAATTATTCCCAATACGATCTTGGTTTTAAAGCAAATGCGTTAATTTCCCCGTGTTTTACAGAACACCCTAACACTTTACAAATGCACTTTGCGTTTTCTCAAATCCTTTCTGCTTCTCCGACTTGAGGAATGCTAATTCTACCTTGCTTTGTTAAGTAGCCTCAACAAGACACTCCAAAATAAACGACTTTCTGAAACTGAGAAAGGTTGCTACTCTCGTTTCTGTAATCATAAATCTTTAAAGCTAGCATAACTTCCCCGAGTTTGACGAAGGATACATAAGGTCAAGCTAGGAGTGTGTGTGTGTGTGTGTGTGTGTGTGTGTGTGTGTGTGTGTGTAATCCACAGTGGCATTACTTACCATGCAGGCTGCTGATTAACATGCAAGTGGTGAAATGTTTATTTTAAATGCTTTAAAACTGTTTATAAAGGGAAACACACAAAGAAGAGGCAGGAAAATGTTTCTTACTGATCCTTTTGGACATGTTAGTCTCATTTTAATCATGATTTTAATCATAGATTTTTGCAGTGCAAGGGCAGAAATTTTATTCGCCAAATTTTTTGTTGTTGTTCTTTTTTCATTTTAGCTTTTACCAGCAAAATGAACACTGGCTGGTTGGAGGGAAGTGGAATGCTTGTCCAAGTGCCTCATAGACAACAGAATGCTCTAAAAATGACAAACTGCTTCTTTGAATTAAAAAAACAAACAAACAAGAGTGCTCCGAGAGCGCAATATCCCCCGCTGGCAACTAGGCCATAACTCTGGTAAAACTTGACTGAATTGAACGAAATTGGAATATGCGTATTACCGACATATAACAAAGAATCGGGTGGCACGGTGGTGTAGTGGTTAGCGCTGTCGCCTCACAGCAAGAAGGTCCGGGTTCGAGCCCCGTGGCCGGCGAGGGCCTTTCTGTGCGGAGTTTGCATGTTCTCCCCGTGTCCGCGTGGGTTTCCTCCGGGTGCTCCGGTTTCCCCCACAGTCCAAAGACATGCAGGTTAGGTTAACTGGTGACCCTAAATTGACCGTAGGTGTGAATGTGAGTGTGAATGGTTGTCTGCGTCTATGTGTCAGCCCTGTGATGACCTGGCGACTTGTCCAGGGTGTACCCCGCCTTTCGCCCGTAGTCAGTTGGGATAGGCTCCAGCTTGCCTGCGACCCTGTAGAACAGGATAAAGCGGCTAGAGATAAATGAGATGAGATAATAAAGAATCCTGCCAAGTTTTGTGAAATTCCTCCAAAATTTGTGAGAGGAGTTGATTTCAGAAGGTGCGTACCCTTCCTGGGATGGACGAACGGAAGGGTTATGTCATGGACATCGTCACGATATAATCCCCTTCAGGCCTTTCGGCCAGCGGGGGATAAAAATTGTAAGGGAAATTGATTTCAGAAAGCAAGCACACCTTGATGAAATTGCCAAAGTACAAGTTTGTTAATAATCAAGGGCATAACTCTGGGAAAATTTGCCCAAATTAAACGAAATTACAATATGCGTATAACTGTCATATAACAAAGCCTTTTGCCAAGTTTGGTGAAATTCCTCCACAAATTAAGTTGATTTCAGAAGAACGTACACCCTCATGAAATTGTCAAAGTACAAGTTATTTAATCAAGGCTCAAAACTCTGGTAAAATTTTCACAAATGAAATTAAATCGCAATATGCGTATTACGGTCATATAACAAGGCCTTTTGCCAAGCTTCAAGAAATTTGTCTAAAAATTGTGGGAGGAGTTGACGTCAGAAAGCGAGCACACCTTCAGGAAATTGTGAAAGTACAAGGCTGTTAATCAAGGGCCACAACTCTGGTAAAATGCGACTGAATTGAACAAAATAACAATATGCGTAGTACCGACATATAACAAGGCCTTTTGCCAAGTTTCATGAAATTCCTCCAAAAATTGTGAGAGGAGTTGATTTCAGAAGGAAAACGCACTCATGAAATTGTCGAAGTATAATTTTGTTACTCAAGGGCTGCAACTCTGGTAAAATGTGACCGAATTTAACGAAATTACAACATGCATATTAGCGACATTATAACAAAGAATCCTGCCAAGTTTTCTGAAATTCCTCCAAAAATTGAGAGAGGAGTTGATTTCAGAAGGTGAGCACCCTTCCCGGGACGGACGGACAGACAGACCTCACCACGACATAATCCCCCTTCGGGCCTTTCGGCCAGCGGGGGATCAAAAAAATTCTTGACAAGGGCTGTGGAAGTTAGCCTGATAACGTGTTAATGCAAATATGTTAATTTTTTTGAATCATGATTAACGCGTGCACATTCCGTATCCCCTCCCCCGTAGTTTGGGAAATTGGGAAGCGATGTAGTGTGAGTGAACAATGTCACTAGTTGGCATAAGTCGTGATAAAGTGCACTTACGTACAGAATCAACTTATATTGTTGCATTCTGACCGTTTACATAAAATGTGTGTATTTTTGTATGCTTTTGATGGTCCAGAAGGGAGAAAAGATGAAGTGTTAAAGTCCAGGTGTGGGTGTGTGTAAGCGTGCAGGCTGCACACCGGCGTGAGAGAGTTTGTTTTATTCTGAGAAATCTGTGAGTGATGTAAAAGTGTTTATAAATGCAGTTTTTGCTCATTAATGTACTGTATATTTACCAGTGAGTAACTGCATTTTACTGGAAAACATCTTTACGAGCCGTGTGTCTGAACAAATGTATATTTATTTGGGTTTTGCATTTTTATTTTCTTTATTTAAAGATAGCCACTACTGTTGTCCAGAGTCCACATCACCGAGTTAGTTTAGTTTATTGCATAGTTTGAGGCCGGAAGTGAAGGACAGAACTCGAAGAAAATACGATATTGTTTGAAGTCCTTGAAGACGTTTCACTTCTCATCCGAAAGGCTTCTTCAGTTCTGTCCTTTCGGATGAGAGGTGAAACGTCTTCAAGGATTTCAAGCAAGTCCAGTTGCCTTCTTTAGCACCTACGGTTTCCGATGCCCTGGATGAGTGAGAACCTTCACAGACGCTATATTGTTTTGTTCACACTGACTTATGCTAAAATGATAAAGTTAACACCGCTTTTTTTTTTTTTTTAAATGCAGTAGGGGAATAATCAATCATTTTTGCTGTGTCCTTCCTGCCCTGGCCACATACATTTGCATAAAGCAAGCACATTTGTCCCCAAAAAATGTAAAAATATCCTTTTAAAGGTACATTTAAAAGGTACAGCCTTCCAAGTAATGTTCGGGAATCGGACACAGTCTCAGCGTTTAAGTCTAGGCTGAAAACATATCTGTTTAGTCAAGCCTTTTGTTAATGGTGTTTATGAGGTAAAGGTGTAGATCTGGAGGGTCCTCAGACAGAGTGTTTTGGTAAACTGGGATGTATGGATGCCGTCAGTCCCCACTCGCTTGCTCACTCGAGTTTGTTGACGATGTAGTGGCTACTGCTTTATGTCCCGGGGCTCCCTCATGCCCGTGTTACCTTCTGGCTCTCCCCTTTTAGTTATGCTGTCATAGTTAGTTGCCGGAGTCCCTGCCTGCACTCAGTGCAATATGTATACTGTTCCTACTTATTCAGGTGAAATTGGGCATACCTAACAACCTGTGTTTTCTCCCCCCCCCCAAATCTGAGTCACACTACCGTTCAAAAGTTTGGGGTCACCCAGACAATTTTGTGTTTTCCATGAAAAGCCACACTTATTTACCACCATAAGTTGTAAAATGAATAGAAAATATAGTCAAGACATTTTTCTGGCCATTTTGAGCATTTAATCGACCCCACAAATGTGATGCTCCAGAAACTCAATCTGCTCAAAGGAAGGTCAGTTTTATAGCTTCTCTAAAGAGCTTAACTGTTTTCAGCTGTGCTAACATGATTGTACAAGGGTTTTCTAATCATCCATTAGCCTTCTGAGGCAATGAGCAAACACATTGTACCATTAGAACACTGGAGTGATAGTTGCTGGAAATGGGCCGCTATACACCTATGCACCAAAAACCAGACATTTGCAGCTAGAATAGTCATTTACCACATTAGCAATGTATAGAGTGGATTTCTGATTAGTTTAAAGTGATCTTCATTGAAAAGATCAGTGCTTTTCTTTCAAAAATAAGGACATTTCAAAGTGACCCCAAACTTTTGAACGGTAGTGTACATGTCGGTCCTGGGATTGAGATGCTGACCTCTTCTGCTCCTCGGACCTGCCTGATCCATCCTGGTGCCCCGTGTCTGGTTGGAGTCTCATCGCATCGCTCCTGTGCAGGACGGCCCCACGTGGACAGTTGAAAGTCACACCTGGAGGACGCTCTGGACACTTACAGTAATGCTTTTATGGCTGAGGACTACAGTTGACTTGCTAACTTTAGGACTGCAGTTGTCATGAACAGTTTTGCACTCAAGTTTCCATCAATGAAGAGTTAGAACATTAACGACACTGACTTCATGTTAAAACTGTTAATGTTGTCTGTTGTTGCCCAAACGAGGATGGGTTCCCTTTTGAGTCTGGTTCCTCTCGAGGTTTCTTCCTCATGTCTTCTGAGGGAGTTTTTCCTTGCCACTGTCGCGCTCATTGGGGATAGATTAGGGATAAAATTAGCTCGTGTTTTAAGTCGTTCAAATCCTATTGTTAAAAGCGCTATACAAATAAACTTGACTTGACATTTAGAACAGATAAGCGTGCGATTTGTGGTTAATCGTGAGCTAACTAGGGACAATAACGCGATTAATCGTGATTAAATATTTTAATCGATTGACAGCCTTATTATTTACACAACTAATCTATTATAATTATGTGACTGATTCCATATCCTTTAAAGTGACTGAAACGTCTCGGCCTCTTACGCTGAGGCTGTGGCGTGCAGCTCCAGCTGAAACAGCCTGAGAAAGAATGCTTGCAGGTTGCCATGGAAACGAAGCAGCTCTGTGGAGGCGGGGCCAGGCAGCGAGTGACAGGTCGCCGTGCTCCCCAAGCAGAACCTTACAAAGAAGTCAAGCAGAACCAAACAAAAGATAATAAACTCCTTCTGAGGTCTATTTAGTTACTTTCCTGTAATGTTATGATAAGTGCTGAACTTAATCACCATGATTCTAATTAATAACCATAAAATAAAGAAATAATTAATTATGCTGTCAGAATATGTAATTAAGTGCAGACAATAGACAGTCAAATCTCATAAATCGAGTGCTCGTATTCAATGCACCAGAGTCAATAACAATTAAAATATAATTAAAAAGTGCAGCCCGACTGTTAACCAAAATCCACTCTGATGGGAACGATGATGTGTTTGACTTGGCGAGATTTTGTTTGATTGCGTACCTCACGGACATCTGCAAAAACTGCCACGCTCCCGTCTCACACTGTGGGCACTGCAGGATCTTCAAGAAGTACTTAACACTCGCAGGAAAGCTCCATGTAGGGTTATTACACAGGATGTCGTTCAGAACAATGCTGAACGTGCTGAGAAAGTACGGCTCTGCTTCACCCTGCGGGGAGATGAGTTTATACGTGCACCATTATAAAAACTCTTGTACTTTTATAGTTATGGAACTGAGCACCATGGAAACCTATGAATACTGTATACGCATGGAGAGCTCTACTGAAAACGCTGCATAAGAGATAAGCCGAAATGGCACAGTGAAGTTAACCTGGACAAAACTGACCATCCTCATGATTGGCTGGTATTGGAATAAACAAATACTTAAAATGCAGAGTGAAAATACAAAAAACACTTAATACCAAGTCTCAACAAAGCCAAGTGTCTGTTGGAAATGATCAACTATTTATTATGCTTACTTCAAGCATTCCTTTTTTCACCAGATACTATTTATATATTTATCCACCCACCAGCATCCCACATTTTATAAATGCTGCATGATGGAGAGTACAATCTCGGTTCCAAAAAAGTTGGAACACTGTAAACAAAAACAGAATGTGATAACTTGAGAATTATGGAAACCCTATATTTCATTAAAAATAGTGCAAAGACAACATATCAAATGTTGAAACTAAGAAATTGTATTGCTTTCTGAAAAATATTTGCTCATTTTGAATTTGATGTCAGCAACACGTTTCAGAAAAGTTGGGATGGGGGCAACAAAAGACTGGAAAAGTTGTGTAATGCGGAAAAAAAACCCAACCTAATTGGGTTAATTGGCAACAGGTCAGTAGCATGACTGAGAATAAAAAGAGCATCCCAGAAAGGTGGAGTCTCTCAGAAGTAAAGATGGGGAGGGGTTCAGCGCTCTGTGAAAGACAGGGCAACAATTTAAGAATAACGTTCCTCAATGTAAAACTGCAAAGAATTTGGGGATCACATCATCTGTGGTCTACAATATCATTAAAAGATTCAGAGAATCTGGAGAAATCTCTGTATGCAAGAGACAAGGCTAAACTGACATTGGATGTCTGATTTTCAGGCCCTCAGGCGACACTGCATTAAAACAGACACGTGACTGTAGTGGAAATCACTGTATGAGCTCAGGAACACTTCAGAAAACCATCGTCTGTGAAAACAGTTCATTACTGCATCTACAAATGGGTCATTCCATGCCAAATCAACAAGAGGTTATGCTCGACCATATCAGATTTCAATGAAATTTGGAGGGCTCAGAGATACTATTAAAAGAAGTTAATTCCCAAAACTTGAGCTTCCTATCACCAATAGTTTCAGAGATACAGGCATTTGAATTTTTCAATTTTTTTTGTTTTTTGCTCAAAAGATACATATTTCAAAGTGCAATATAATCTTTATTATGCAAGATAGAAACCTAAAATTTTGCACAGAGAGACTCAATGTCTTGTACTACAAGCTTCAACTTAGAATTTCAGTGGTCATTGTATATTAGATGGTGATTTTAACAAGGAAATTAAAGACAAATTTGCATTTTTAACTCATTCTGGAAGCTTGCCTGTGGCAGTAATGCTTAAACTAAGAATGTTATTCAAATCTACACAGAAATATCTACCAATTTCAGTTTTACCAAGTCTCCACTATTCCTAGTTTGTCTGTAATAGGGTTTTGAAATTCGCCGATTTCTAAAACATGCCATTTTCAGTAGCAAGAAATCCAATGTGGGATAGCAGTTAGGAACTTGTAAATTTTTTTCAGTAATCCCCAAGACCCATATTTTATATTTCCAAATTTTTGTTCTGTGTCTCTCAAGTATTTTTAAACTACAGGGGTTTAAAAAATCCATTTTCACCAAATTCGAATTTTTGATATATTTTCATATAACTGATATTTGAGGGTTAATAAATGCTTCAATAAGGCTCAAGTAGGTTAGGAGACATGTTTCTTCCTCAATTTTAAATAAAATTTCAATTAATGCTCAGTATTAATTATTTGTAAATTGATTTTAATCTAAGACTGTGTAACATTAGCAATCAATGACCAGCTATTGTGTACCAGTCAACAGCCAGCCTTATCAATATCAACACAGCACAATAGGTGACCTTTGATACCAGAACAGGTGGCTCATATCTTATAGTTTTAGAGTCTGTAAACTGCATACTTGTTCAGATAACATTGCTTGGATTATATTAAATACATTGTAATACAGAGCACTGAGAAAATTTACCAATGTTATTAACTGAATGTGTTTCTTTGCAAGAATTGGATATTTTGAGTAGTTGACTAGGGAATTTAATTGTAGTTGCTTTCAATTTGAGATCAGTATAAATGAGTTTGTTCTTAGACATCTAGAAATGGCTGAACTTCCTCCCTGTTCTATAGGAATTGGACTAAAGAAAGATTCTGACTGCCATAAACTAACATACAACAGAAATTGTAAGTTAAATACACTCTCTCAGTATAGTTTAGAGCAAATTTCATTAATTAATAAAATTTCATTTTAGAACGTAAAGTTTCTTCTACTCGTTGCAGCTTTGCTTTGCCATATGCAGCTTTCTGTTTGTGGCTATACTTGGCAATTTTCGGCGGAGAGCAACCAACTGACACAAGGCTTTTGTCAAGTGATTCAGCTGCCTCACCAGTGTATGTTGGATCCACATCTACACACATGCTCTCTTGTTCTGATTCTGTAGAACCTGCTGAATCTGCTTGGCTTAAATGTTCTTTCACTCTCTGTGAACATTTAGAGCACAATTTTTGTCCAGGTTTAATATTTTTATTTATCAGTTTTGAAAGTGAATCTGCTATTTCAGGAAGAATTGAAAGTAATTCTGTTTTAACTTTTTTCTCGTGCCTTTCATATGGATCACAACAACTTTTCTGTAGCTCTTCATATTTCATCAGAAACAGTTTCTCATGATGCAGACATACTGTGTCTGTGCTTGAAATGTTCTCAAGTTCAGTTCTCTGTTTAATTAATGAAATTTGCTCCAAACTATACTGAGTGTATTTAACTTACAATTTCTGTTGTATGTTAGTTTATGGCAGTCAGAATCTTTCTTTAGTTCAATTCCTATAGAACAGGGAGGAAGTTCAGCCATTTCTAGATGTCTAAGAACAAACTCATTTATACTGATCTCAAATTGAAAGCAACTACAATTAAATTCCCTAGTCAACTATTCAAAATATCCAATCCTTGCAAAGAAACACATTCAGTTAATAACATTGGTAAATTTTCTCAGTGCTCTGTATTACAATGTATTTAATATAATCCAAGCAATGTTATCTGAACAAGTATGCAGTTTACAGACTCTAAAACTATAAGATATGAGCCACCTGTTCTGGTATCAAAGGTCACCTATTGTGCTGTGTTGATATTGATAAGGCTGGCTGTTGACTGGTACACAACAGCTGGTCATTGACTGCTAATGTTACACAGTCCTAGATTAAAATCAATTTACAAATAATTAATACTGAGCATTAATTGAAATTTTATTTAAAATTGAGGAAGAAACATGTCTCCTAACCTACTTGAGCCTTATTGAAGCATTTATTAACCCTCAAATATCAGTTATATGAAAATATATCAAAAATTCGAATTTGGTGAAAATGGATTTTTTAAACCCCTGTAGTTTAAAAATACTTGAGAGACACAGAACAAAAATTTGGAAATATAAAATATGGGTCTTGGGGATTACTGAAAAAAATTTACAAGTTCCTAACTGCTATCCCACAGTGGATTTCTTGCTACTGAAAATGGCATGTTTTAGAAATCGGCGAATTTCAAAACCCTATTACAGACAAACTAGGAATAGTGGAGACTTGGTAAAACTGAAATTGGTAGATATTTCTGTGTAGATTCGAATAACATTCTTAGTTTAAGCATTACTGCCACAGGCAAGCTTCCAGAATGAATTAAAAATGCAAATTTGTCTTTTTAATTTCCTTGTTAAAATCACCATCTAATATACAATGACCATTGAAATTCTAAGTTGAAGCTTGTAGTACAAGACATTGAGTCTCTCTGTGCAAAATTGTAGGTTTCTATCTTGCATAATAAAGATTATATTACACTTTGAAATATGTATGTTTTGAGCAAAATGCAAAAAAATCGAAAAATTCAAATGCCTGTATCTCTGAAACCGTTGGAGAGAGGAAGCTCAAATTTTGGGGATTAACTTCTTTTAATAGTATCTCTGAGCCCTCCAAACTTCATTGAAATCTGAGATGGTCGAGCATAAATTTGTCAGATATTTGTTGATTTGGCATGGAATGACCGAAATGCAAGTTAAGACCAGATATAAACAATATCCAGACACAACGCCACCTTCTCTGGGCCCGAGCTCTTTTACGATGGGCTGAGGCGAAGTGGAAAATTGTCCCAAGGTCTGATGAATCAAAAGTAGAGATTCTTTTTAGATATCATGGACACCACGTCCTCCAGGCTGAAGAGCAGAGGGACCATCCGGCTTGTTATCAGTGCACAGTTCAAAAGCAGCATCTGTGATGGTATGAGGGTGCATTAGTGCACATGACATGGGTAGCTTGTACATCTGGGAAGGCATCATTAATGCCGAATGATATAAACACGTTTCAGAGCAATATGCTGCCATCCAGACAAAATCTTTTTCAGGGAAGGCCTTCCTTCTTTCAGCAAGACAATGCCAAACTGCTTTCTGCGCATATTAAAACTGCATGGCTCTGTAGTAGAATGCCCCTTTTCCACCAAAGCAGTTCCAGGGCTGGTTCGGGGCCAGTGCTTAGTTTGGAACCGGGTTTTCTGTTTCCACTGACAAAGAACTGGCTCTGGGGCCAGAAAAAACGGTTCCAGGTTAGCACTAGGGCTGTGCCGATAGACGATGCCATCGTCCATCGACGATGGTGGTCATCCATCACGATGGAGAGCCACCATCGTGATAACACGCCCCCTCCTGTCATAAACATGCATATATCATCTGGGCCTATTTAACCTAAAAAGTTAGTTTTTTGTTAGTTTAGTTAGTTAGTTTTGTTTAATATATAAATATTTTATATAACATATATTTATATATAAATACATAATTATATAAATCATTATAAAGTAATATCCTATTACCGCTTGTTCACGTAGGCTATGGTGCAGGGACGTGCTAGTGAACATAACATGTGGTTACACAAATACAGTATGCTACTAATAATAAATTTTGACTTCATTTTTTAGCCTACACTATACTTTTAATGTAAAATTTGTCATGTTGTTCAAACAAATAGCCACTATTAACAGTCGGGAAATATTTCACCTTATCAAACGGCAGTGAAGCGCAGACTTCGGCAAAAGTCAAATAACTTTAATCTGGTAAATAGGCCTACTTTCAGACACAAAATGGTCCACTCTAAGCCATAATGTCAAACCAAATGGAAGAATGAAGGTGATTCTGTGAACCGGTATTCATGAAAAGATACAGTAGGCTGAACAACAAATCAAGTCTAACAGGAACGCACAAACATGCGCTTAACGGTAGCCTACACAATTTAATTTAGGCATTAGGCATTAACCAGGCTTAGGCATTAACTTTTTATTGTAAAAATGCTACAAAATAAATAGTCATGAACATGATTTTGTAAACATATATTTATTTAAAGATGAACGATCAAGACGAAGAGAACCGGAACGTGCGCAGCACGAAATGCGCTCACAAAGTTTAATGTAGCCGGGCATTAACTTTTTACAGTGAAATTAAAGCTACCAAATATTCATGAAGTCGACTCAGTTAGCAAAGAACAGCGATGAAAAAAAAACGAGAGAGCCTGCGTTAATACAAGAACAAGTAAATAAATAACAATGATAGTAATAATAAAAATCAAGAAAACGCAGGCAGTCCCCTCCTAGAACTGCCACCTTATTGTGGTGGAGGGGTTTGTGTGCTTGAATGATCCTAGGAGCTATGTTGTCGGGGGCATTATGCCCCTGTTAGGGTTTCCCAAGGCAGACAGGTCCTAGGTGACAGGCCAGACCAAGAGCAGTTCACCAAAAAACCCCTATGGAGAAAAAATCCAGGACCGTGACGTCGCCCGGTAGGACGCAGCCGGGGCCCCACCCTGGAGCCAGGCCTGGGGTTGGGGCTCGTATGCGAGCGCTTGGTGGTCGGGCCTTTGCCCATGGGGCCCGGCCGGGCTCAGCCCAAAGAGGCGACGTGGGCCCGACCTCCTGTGGGTTCACCACCCACAGAGGTAGCAGTAGGGGTTTGGTGCAGTGTGGATTGGGTGGCAGTCGAAGGCAGGGGCCTCGACGACCTGATCCCCGGACACAGCGGCTGGCTGTTGGGACATGGAATGTCACTTCGCTGGGGGGGAAGGAGCCTGAGCTTGTGCGGGAGGTTGAGAGGTACCGGCTAGAGATAGTCGGGCTCACCTCCACGCACAGCTTGGGCTCTGGAACCCAGCTCCTCGAGAGGGGCTGGACTTTCCACTTCTCTGGAGTCGCCCGTGGTGAGCGGCGGCGGGCTGGTGTGGGCTTCCTTATAGCTCCCCAGCTCAGCCGCCATGTGTTGGAGTTTACCCCAGTGAATGAGAGGGTCGCCTCTCTGCGCCTTCGGATTGGGGAGAGGGCTCTTGCTGTTGTTTGTGCCTACGGGCCAAATAGCAGTATAGAGTATCCGGCCTTCTTGGAGTCCCTGGGAGAGGTACTGAGGGGTGCTCAGACTGGGGACTCCATTGTGCTACTGGGGGACTTCAATGCTCACGTGGGCGATGACAGTGACACCTGGAGGGGCGTGGTTGGGAGGAACGGCCTCCCCGATCTGAACCCGAGTGGTGTTTTGTTATTGGACTTCTGTGCTAGTCACAGTTTGTCCATAACGAACACCATGTTCGAGCATAGGGGTGTCCATAAGTGCACGTGGCACCAGGACACCTTAGGTCGGAGGTCGATGATCGACTTTGTAGTCGTGTCATCTGATCTCCGACCCTATGTCTTGGACACTCGGGTGAAGAGAGGGGCTGAGTTGTCAACTGATCACCACCTGGTGGTGAGTTGGATCCGCTGGCGGAGGAGGAAGCTGGACAGACCTGGCAGGCCCAAACGTATGGTGAGGGTCTGCTGGGAACGTCTGGCCGAGCACTCTGTTGGGGAGGTCTTTAACTCCCACCTCCGGGAGAGCTTTTCCCAGCTTCCGAGGGAGGCGGGGGACATTGAGTCTGAGTGGACCATGTTCTCTACCTCCATTGTGGACGCAGCTGTTCGGAGCTGTGGCCGCAAGGTCTCCGGTGCCTGTCGTGGCGGCAATCCCCGAACCCGGTGGTGGACACTGGAAGTAAGGGATGCCGTCAAGCTGAAGAAGGAGTCCTATCGGGCCATGTTGACCTCCGGGACTCCTGAGGCAGCCGACGGGTATCGGCAGGCCAGGCGTGCTGCAGCTCGGGCAGTTGCGGAGGCAAAAACTCGGAACTGGGAGGAGTTCGGGGAGGCCATGGAGAAGGACTATCGGTCGGCCTCGAAGAAATTCTGGCAAACCGTCCGGCGCCTCAGGAGGGGGAAGCAATACTCTGCCAACACTGTTTAGAGTGCGGGTGGGGAGCTGTTGACCTCGACTGGGGACATTGTCGGGCGGTGGAAGGAATACTTTGAGGATCTCCTCAATCCCACCGTCATGTCTTCCACTGAGGAGACTGAGGCTGATGACTCAGAGGTGGACTCGTCCATTACCCAAGCCGAAGTCACTGAGGTGGTTTGCAAGCTCCTCGGTGGCAAGGCACCGGGGGTGGATGAGATCCGCCCTGAGTATCTCAAGTCTCTGGATGTTGTGGGGCTGTCTTGGTTGACACGCCTCTGCAACATCGCGTGGCGGTCGGGGACAGTGCCTCTGGAGTGGCAGACTGGGGTGGTGGTACCTCTTTTTAAGAAAGGGGACCGGAGAGTGTGCTCCAATTATAGGGGAAATCACACTTCTCAGCCTCCCAGGGAAAGTTTACTCCAGGGTACTGGAGAGGAGAATTCGACCAATAGTCGAACCTCGGATCCAGGAGGAACAATGCGGTTTTCGTCCTGGTCGCGGAACACTGGACCAGCTCTATACCCTTCATAGGGTGCTCGAGGGTTCATGGGAGTTTGCCCAACCAGTCCACATGTGCTTTGTGGATCTGGAGAAGGCATTCGACCGTGTCCCCCGTGGTATTCTGTGGGGGGTGCTTCGGGAGTATGGGGTTCGGGGCTCTTTGCTAAGGGCTGTCCGGTCCCTGTACGAACGGAGCAGGAGTCTGGTTCGCATTGCCGGCAGTAAGTCAGACCTGTTCCCAGTGCATGTTGGACTCCGTCAGGGCTGCCCTTTGTCACCGGTTCTGTTCATAATTTTTATGGACAGAATTTCTAGGCGCAGCCAGGGGCCGGAAGGAATCCTGTTTGGGAACCACAGGATTTCATCTCTGCTTTTTGCGGATGATGTTGTCCTGTTGGCTTCTTCAAACCAGGACCTTCAGCATGCACTGGGGCGGTTTGCAGTCGAGTGTGAAGCGGCTGGGATGAGAATCAGCACCTCCAAGTCCGAGGCCATGGTTCTCGACCGGAAAAGGGTGGCTTGCCCTCTCCAGGTTGGTGGAGAAGTCCTGCCTCAAGTGGAGGAGTTTAAGTATCTCGGGATCTTGTTCACGAGTGGGGGAAGGATGGAGCGTGAGATCGACAGGCGGATCGGTGCAGCCTCCGCAGTGATGCGGTCGCTTTACCGGTCCGTCGTGGTGAAGAAGGAGCTGAGCCAAAAGGCGAAGCTCTCAATTTACCGGTCGATCTACGTTCCGACACTCACCTATGGTCATGAGCTTTGGGTAATGACAGAAAGAACAAGATCGCGGATACAAGCGGCTGAAATGAGTTTCCTTCGCAGGGTGGCTGGGCGCTCCCTTAGAGATAGGGTGAGAAGCACAGTCACTCGGGAGGAGCTCGGAGTAGAGCCGCTGCTCCTCCACATCGAGAGGAACCAGCTGAGGTGGCTCGGGCATCTTTTTCGGATGCCTCCTGGACGCCTCCCTGGGGAGGTGTTCCAGGCATGTCCCCCCGGGAGGAGGCCCCGGGGAAGACCCAGGACACGCTGGAGGGACTATGTCTCTCGGCTGGCCTGGGAACGCCTCGGTGTTCTTCCCGAGGAGCTGGCCGAGGTGTCTGGGGAAAGGGAAGTTTGGGCTTCCATGCTTAGACTGCTGCCTCCGCGACCCGGTCCTGGATAAGCGGAAGAAGACGAGACGAGACGAGACGCAGGCAGTCCGAAGCAATTTAACCTAATGAGTTAACAGTGCAGGCAATGGTCACCATGTTTAAATGTCGAGGTTTCTGGCCAAAAATACTAGCATGTTTACTTTGTCTGGTTTTAATCGTTCTGATGGAGTACTGGTGGCGCATATGCACAAATATTTACGTGCTAATCTTGCCATTAATGGAAGTCTTTTCTCGTTCTTTTTCCACCACATCAGTGGGTCCTCCCCCCATCAATGACAATTTCCTGCAGGTACATGGTCATTTCTGCCTGACTTTTCTTCATCAGTAAGCGTGGATGCTCTGGCTGCTGCTCTCTTCCCAAGAAGGCTGCCCAAAGACCCTCTCTTTTTCTTAGGTACTGCCGTGGCGCAGTCACCTGGTTCCTCCCCTTCATCATGTGACGGACCGGGTGTTGTAGCACCTGACAGCGACGGAACGATCTCTGTCACCATCTCTTCCATCAACTCAGATTTTGTGGCGTGAAGATCAAACATAGAAAATTAGGTAGCCTAAATTTAAAGAGATAGTAGGCTATGGGATATAGTATCACAATTCTCAGCGCAATGGATTTTTTTTTTCTTTACGTGCCAAAGCCTCGGATGAGTATCTAATACTTATAATAATAATAATAATAATAATAATAATAATAAATTATTTTATATTGTGGTATTAAAATCCCCCCCCCCACGATATGATCGTCCATCACGATGTTTGCACTGTAAACATCGTCGATGCCAATTAAGGGGACATCACACAGCCCTAGTTAGCACCAACTCTCTGCTGGGCCAAGGAAAGAACCACTTACGTCAGCGGGGTGGGGAGTTGTTAAGACCAACAACAATAACAAGACCGCGAAAGATCGCCATTTTTAAGCGACGAGAAGCAGCAGCTGTACAAACGCGAAGTCATCCATTATTATTATTGTTGTTGTTGCTGCTGCTGCTTCTTCCGCGTTGTTTTTACTTCGATATTCGCGCCAATGTTTATGCAAACGTAGCGACGTAACTGACGTATACAGCGACGTAACTGACGTGGCTTCCCTTAGCACCGCGAGCTATGGAAAAGCAAACTGGTTCTCAGCTGGCTCGCAAGTTGAACGAGTTGTGAATCAGCACCAGCGCTGGCCCCGAACCAGCCCTGGAACTGATTTGGTGGAAAAGGGGTAAAAGAGTCCAGGTGCTAAACTGGCCTGCCTGCAGTCCAGACCTGTCTCTCATTTAAAACATTTGGCGCATTTTGAAGCGTAAAATATGACAAAGCAGACCCCGAACTGTTGAGCAACTGAAATAGTATATCAGGCAAGAATGGGAAAACATTTCTCTTTCAAAACTACAACAATTGCTCTCCTCAGTTCCCAAACATTTACAGAGTGTTGTTAAAAGTAGAGATGATGCAAACCTGTGGCAAACATGCTCCTGTCCCAACTTTGAGACGTGTTCCTGACATCAAATTCAAAATGTGCATATATTTTTCAAAAAGCAACAAAAATTTCTCAGTTTTAACATTTGATATGTTGTCTTTGTACTATTTTCAATGAAATATAGGATTTCCATGATTTGAAAAATTATCACATTTTGTTTTTATGTACAGTTTACACAGTTTCCCAACTTTTTGGGAATTGGGGTTGTAGAACATGGGACCTTAAATATTTGAAGGTAGCTTTTTGCCAGTGTAAACATGAGGTTTTTGACGTGTTACCTGCAGATGTCTTAAGATGTGTAGATTTCTTTTTTTCTAAAAATCACACTGCTGCCCGGTGAAACGATATTAAATCACATCACAACTGAATCCTTAGAGATTCCCATTGCTATTCTTATGTATTGCTTACGGCCACCTGAGAAACTTTCTTTTCCTCTTTATTAGATCCTGGATATGGCGTCGGTGTGTGTATGTACCTGGAGTGCGTGCTGCATGCACACGTGGAGCACGGAGACTGGAGGGAGCACACCGGGGTGCAAATGACCCTGCACCTCTTCCAGGGCCTGGGCGAAGAGTCCGCACTCCACCAGGCTCTGGACATTACTGAAATCCATCACTGTGACCTGCACAGAACAACAGAGACAGAGAGAGAGAGAGAGAGAGAGAGCGTGAGAGAGAGAGAAAAGAGACAAGCAGGAAATGAGAGGGGACGGAGAACAGCAGGGTCAGCACGGCTCTGTCAGTCACACAGGTTAAAGCAGTGCAGTAAAGCTCACAGTGTCCGGGAAGCAGAGAATACGGACACCAGTGTCTCTTTAATGGACATGCCAATCACGAACCCACCAATAAAAGCACCCTGTTTAAAATCAGGTGCCCTGGATATAATGCATCCTTCACAAAAAGGAAGCAACTAATAGCAGTAGAAGAAGTGACACACAGGAAATTGAATGAGCCACACGTTCATTTTGTGTCCGAGTGAGAATCACAGATGTAGAACTTATTAACATGATTCGAGGAAATGTATTCACCTGTGTTGGAAAGACGGGAGTGTAGTAGGTATAAAACCCAGGGACTTTCAGCAGCTTTCTTTTCTGCACCTGGAACTAGAGGTGATCATGTATTCACGGCAGAATTATAATTCCCTTTTGTGCTTCAAGTTCACGTTGATAAACATGGTAACATGATCATTCTAAATAATTACACTCCAAAAAAGTTAAAACTGATTTTGAGGAAAAAAATAACTTAATTATCGTGAAATTACCTTTTACTTGACAATACATCTTGGAATATGTTAGTTATAATCTAGAACTAGAGCGGCGGCTATAATTATCAACACCTGTTCAGATTTCCCAATAAAAATTGTTTACAAAAGGTGAGTTTCAGTTACAACAGTTATTATTGGTTAATAAATCAACCGGAAAACCCCCTCACCCTTTGATCTTGCTATCTGATGACGCAGCTCGTTACCCGAGATTGAATTTTTTAGCACGATCAGCAATCTGAGGAAAACCCGGACGTCATCATCGCAGGTAAGCACGGTGGAAAGATCATGGACATGGTTTTACTGATCAAATTCACCAATATGTCATGATATTCTTGTCTTGTTTCTTATTCTTTCATTTGACAGTCGGCATTTTGTATCTAAACGCGCGTTTGAGAAGTCACATGAGGTGTCGATAATAGTGATCACTTTCACTGGCGTCCACCATTATCGACACCCTGTGGAATTAAGTGACATTTACAACTGTTATGGATCAATCTTTGTGTAACATTGTGGAAGTAGATGAAGTACTTTAAAAAAAAAAAAAGCTGCGATTTATAATAATTGTTTTTTTCTGATTCATAACAGAATGGAATGTTTATAGAGTATTTGGAATCCAATTGCAATAAATAGAATTAGACAAGAATTTAATTTCTAGCAGATAAAAAAATGACATGCTTGAAATATTCAGATTTTTTTATTCCATTTAGGAAAAAATATAAATTTTTTGCAGTTTGTTGTAAATATCTACCACATATTACAATATCAGTAGACATTTTCTATTTTGGTTCGAGGAATGACATGCGACCTTTGACCTGGATTTCCATGTGGTTACAATGTCAATTGCCTGTTGATATTTATTGGTAAACGACAAAACTAGAAATTAATACAAACAACGACGAACGATTAACAAAATGTGATCTACGAAAATACTAGAAAGTGGAACAAAAAGATTTTCTGACGCAGGTTAAACATTATCAGTTCATTTGAATTAGAATTACTTCCTCATAGGGCTGTGCCGATAGACGATGCCATCGTCCATCGACGATGGTGGTCATCCATCACGATGGAGAGCCACCATCGTGATACCACGCCCCCTCCTGTCATAAACATGCATATACGGTATCATCTGGGCCTATTTAACCTAAAAAGTTAGTTTTTTGTTAGTTTAGTTAGTTAGTTTTGTTTAATATATAAATATATTATATAACATATATATATATATATATATATATATATATATAAATACATAATTATATAAATCATTATAAAGTAATATCCTATTACCGCTTGTTCACGTAGGCTATGGTGCAGGGACGTGCTAGTGAACATAACATGGTTACACAAATACAGTATGCTACTAATAATAAATTTCGACTTCATTTTTTAGCCTACACAATACTTTTAATGTAAAATTTGTCATGTTGTTCAAACAAATAGCCACTATTAACGACTTCAGTCGGGAAATATTGCACCTTATCAAACGGCAGTGAAGCGCAGACTTCGGCAGAAGTCAAATAACTTTAATCTGGTAAATAGGCCTACTTTCAGACACAAAATGGTCCACTCTAAGCCATATGGTCAAACCAAATGGAAGAATGAAGGCGATTCTGATAAATGTAAAGACAGTTAAAAAATAAATATTAAATCATGATTTTAAAAGCTGGTGCAATAATTCAAACACTAATAAATTGGAAAAATTAGCGCGTTCAAGTGCGCACTAAAGGCCGAAACGCATCTTCAATTGATATGGTGTAAATAAACAATGAGTAATAGCTTAAGTATAGTTTCTTCTCATAATTTGAATACTAGTCTTTCATTGTTAGAGCAGATTAATATCTTACCGTGTGAGTGCTCGGGGAGGTTCATTTCCACCTGCGCTTTGCGCAGCTCATTTCTCCGAAGCCAGCTGTGCGCAAACGCAGTGTTGACTGCTCGGCAAACTCCAAACGCTCAGTCTCTACTGGCCCTCTGTTGCGCAAGCGAGTTGGTTATGGCCAGGTTCAAATTGTGCCCAAAACAACTTAACCACGGCCATTTCAATTGCCTGATGGCTGTGACAATATTCGCCCCGTTGTTATACAGGCGATCTTTTTCTCCTCTATTTTCCATTCGGCAAGTGTCTCGCGCAATGCGTCTTCTAAATTGTCCGCTGAATGTGTCTCTGGCATGAAACTCGTCTGCAGGCATTTGGACTGCATTGCCCACTCTCGGTCCACATAATGTACGGTAGCTGACATATAGGGCATCATGTTGCAGCTGGACCACATATCCGTTATCAAGGCCAAATATTCCACATCACCTAGCGCTTTTTTTTTCCTTTACGTGCCAAAGCCTCGGATGAGTATCTAATACTTTTAATAATAATAATAATAATAATAATAATAATAATAATAATAATATATTTAATAACGTGGTATTAAAATCCCCCCGCCCACGATATCATCGTCCATCACGATGTTTGCACTGTAAATATCGTCGATGCCAATTAAGGGGACATCGCACAGCCCTACTTCCTCATTTACGTAAACACCGACATCCAGATATTTATATAAAAAAAGATATTTTGTATTAAATATAAGTCTATGCAAAACTAATTTTAAATAAAAACTAATGTTTTGTTAACTTAATACAACATACTGATTTTTTTTAATATAAATAATCATCTGGGTGTCGATAATTGTGGAACGGTGTCGATAACTGTGGACAAAGGTGTCAATACGTGTGGAACGGTGTCATGTGATCTGATACGCTAAGTAATCAGGAATCAACTCTTCCCCCCAGTGGAAGTTTGAGTAATTATTCATGCACAGTTTATGTATTGAAAGTCTTCTACTTTTGCAGCGGCCAAAGGTGTCGATAATTGTAACCGCCGTTCTAGTTTTAATAATCTTAGAGTTGGTGTCTTGTATTCTTCTAATAGGAAATATTACATCGTTTCAACTAGATGATGAAACTACTCAAAAGGACGTCCGGATCAGTAAAACCTGTGTTCACCTTCATTCTGCTAATGTAGTCTTTAAGTGTTTCCTCCAGCTTCAAAAGAAAGGAATTATCCGTAACATCCATTGGCTCGTCCTCCACGGTTACAGAACTGCACTCCATGACCTCTGGTTGAACACAACTCGCCTGCTGGCTCCGTTTGCTCAAATTAATGGACCAGTTCAAACCCGAGCACACCACCTGTAACAGAACAACACCACAGCTTACAATCAGGTCATCACCACACCGGGGGCTGATGCAACTCTGCTTCAACCAACTGAGATTATTGTTATTTATGAATGAACAAACTGTCCATTTGTATCTCAGGTACGTCTCCACAACTTTATCTATGAATGGCAGAAATGTAAGTGAGGAATAAAAGCATCACATGATGTGCAGCATTTTATTCTTCTTATACCACCATGCTTTGTAACTGGAAAGTAATCAGCTTAGGGGTGGTAAATGTTTCTGCTTCACATTAAGGGTGGCTCGATACCAAAATTTTGACTTCGGTACAGTACCTGGCATGGAAGAACGGTAACGGTACGAGGTTGGTACTAATCCAATGCAATAAATGAATAAAATGAATTAATTAATTCATATAAACCGATGAAATTAAGAAAACGCAAGCTGTATTGTTTAAACGCTGCATTAAACGAGTGAAAATCCTGACTTCCTGCTTCTGTCCATTTGTGGGTGACAGGTGTAGAAAGGAGGATTTATGCGTAGGCTAGTTTTACAAACTTTCATTCATGAATCCATTAAAGGTAGACTGCCTTTCAGATTTTTCAAGTGTAGGTCATGAAAAGAGTTTTCCCCGACGCCCAGTTATTTTTGTTTAGTGGACCGAAAGCGACTGAATTTGAATCACAGACTTCCAATTTTTTTATTATTTATTTATTTAAATAGAACAATTAATGAATTTAGGGCCACGTGGCCCTAAATTCTCTGCTATTTTTTCCTGCTTCACCATGACCCAATTCAAGATACTGCATCATGCATGATGTGGTGGGCTTTCCCCATTCGTGCAAGGCATTGTGGGATACAAATCTGAAACAGGAGAGGAAAATGGAGGAAACGAATGAAACGTGAAAGACCGACTACAGTAACAGAAAGTGAGACGAAACGACGTTACGTTATATACGAAGGAAATGAAAGGCAGGACCAAACTAATAAACAAACATCGATGCTCAGTGAGCACCTCGGCGTGATCAGCTGTTCGTTTAGCCACAGAATGATGGAACGGTCAGTGCACGGTCAAAGGTAAACCTGCGCATGCGCACACGGACTTCCTCTGTCTACTTGACTGCGCAAAGCAAGCAATTTCATGCAAATTATTTGCTTTAATCCCCTCAAATTAAATAACTTCCCAGCCACAGAATGGCCTGATATTTTGTGAGATATTACAGAAATAAACATACATCACAATGACCAAATTTCAGAGGGAAATAAATTTCACCGCTTTGATGAAATCGAAAGGCCGTCTAGCTTTAAAGAGTAGACTGCGAAGTAGGCCAAGGCTTCATCCACACTACTATGTTTAAGTTTTAAAACAGTTATCAAAAAGTTATAAAGTTATCAATTGGTTAAATTCATACTTAAAAGATAGAAGCTTCTCTGTTACCCTGGGAAATTGTTCCTCAACGTCAATGTCCTTGACCTGTGGTGTCCCCCAGGGGTCGATTCTTGGACCATTACTTTTCAACCTTTATATGCTCCCACTTGGGCAAATTATCAATAAAAATTCAATTTTGTATCACTGCTATGCAGATGACACCCAAATTTATTTTGCTCTATCACCTAATGATTATGCCCCCCTTGAATGTCTCTACCAGTGTATCGATCAAATCAATAGCTGGATGTCACAAAATTTTCTTCAGCTGAACACAGATAAAACAGAAGTAATTCTATTTGGAAAAAAAGATGAAAGACTCAGGATTACCACTATTCTTGACACAAAAGGGATTAAAACTAAAGAAATGGTTAAAAATCTTGGTGTTTTCATTGACAGCGAGCTAAACTTTGATAAAACGGCATTTTATCACCTAAAAAACATTTCCAAACTAAGAGGACTTGTGTCAAAAAATGATTTGGAAAAATTAATACATGCCTTCATCTCTAGTAGGGTTGATTACTGCAATGGCCTTTTCACAGGCCTGCCAAAAAAGACCATCAAACAACTTCAGCTGGTTCAAAATGCAGCGGTTAGGGTTCTCACACGAACAAAAAGAACAGAACACATTACTCCAATTCTAAGGTCCCTTCACTGGCTTCCAGTAAGCTACAGAATTGACTTTAAAGCATTGCTGCTGGTGTACAAATCTCTAAATGGTACAGGGCCCAATTACCTCTCTGATATGTTGCAGCGGCCTAACCCAATCAGATCTACCAGATCAAAACAGAAAAATTTACTATTAAAATCTGTTGTTAAAACAAAGTATGGTGAAGCAGCTTTTAGCTACTATGCAGTACAGTTATGGAACCGACTGCCAGAGGACATTAAAAATGCTCCTGCTGTTGGCAGTTTCAAATCTAGGTTAAAGACCAAGCTGTTTTCAGATGCTTTCTGTTAAATAATTAATATTGTCTTCTTTACATTTTTTATAATCTTTACTTTCTCTGCATGTTTTAAATTTACTTTAATTTTAACTTTATTCTATTTTATTCTTTATTCTATTCTGCTGGTTTCTTTTTTTTTCTCCTCCTATTTGAACTTCTACTTCATTTTATTATTTTATTTCTACTATTGTTTAATTCTTATTATTTTCTTTTAATTATTTTAATTCTTTTAATTAATTGTTTTAGAATAAAAATAAAATTATGTAATTTTATTTCTCTATTGTTTACTGTTTTTGTTTTTACTTCTGTAAAGCACATTGAACTGCCATTGTGTATGAAATGTGCAATATAAATAAACTTGCCTTGCCTTAAAACGAAAATTATTTCTGTCCAGACGAGCACCAGGTAGTTTGAGATGTTGGTGAACTCAAAGGATGGATAATTTTCCAACTCATAGCAAAAATCCTTCTTTACTAGCATGTAAGGCTCGATCCCATTGCAAAGAGCAACTTTCTGAAGGTATCTTGACCGCGCATTGGCCTCTAAACTGCGAAAATATTCAGACGGTTTCACTCGCTCTTTACATGCCGACGGCCAAATCGGTTTACCTGACCACCACTTCATTCACCGAACGTAAACTCGCAAGCAAAAGTCACGTGACCGAACACTACCTATTCCACAGCAATTAGCAAATTACACATTTTTATTTATTAATGAATGACACATAGGACCTTTTACGTGCTTACAGTTACGTTTAACGTTGTGTAATATCTGCTAGCGACGTTAGCACATCAGTATAAACCTGCGATCTGAATTATTCCAGTCGGAGCTACAGAACGTTGTCAAAGCTGACCAATCAGATTTGAGAATTGAATATTTAGTGCTGTGGGATTACAGTAACTGATATGAAGAGTAGAATTTACCCCAAAGAGATGTTCAGCAATGTAACTGATGTTGAAATAAGGTGCACTAAGTTTCCGAGAGGTTTTGGATCCATCTTTGGTTAACACGTGTGTAATAGTTTGTGGGGCTGATTTCTCAGTGTACAGCATGGCCTTCCCTGCTTTCAATATTCTGCAGAGAGAGAGAGAGAGAGAGAGAGAGAGAGAGAGAGAAAGAAAACACTCCAGACTATACATATATGTAGCAGCTAAAATCATTTTGATGCCATTTTTCCATTCAACAAAACACATTTCCTGGGAGTGTGGGTTTTTTTCCCCTTTTTTGTCAGTTCTTTCAGGTCCTCACCTTTCAAACATGGCCCTCCTATCATGATCTTCAATCTCAAGATAAACAACCCAACCCTATTCGGGGAGAAAAAAAAAAAAAAAGACATTTTAAGACTTTATTCTACATAAGTGTACTTAGATTGCTTCTCATCCAGTTGGTAAATTATGCAGCACTAAACCCCTGACCTGAAAAGCTCCAGACGTAATGCCTCGGGCAACTTTCTCCCTCCATTTCTGAAGAGGGTTTGCAATCACAGGAGCCTTAATGTTAGCTGTGAGGTTTAACTCGTACGAAGCTTCAGGTAGCCATGCCTTGTGTTTCACACTGTCCAGAACAAACTGAGGAGTCACAATCCATTTGCCTAAAACAGAGAGCATAAAGAAGTTAGTCAGTTACTACAGAGAAGTGGGATGAAAGGCACAGTCGAGCAGTTTAATCCTCTCTCTACCCATGGGAAAGGATTTCAAGATGTTTCATAGCACTGAAAAAGCATGTTTACTCTAAACGTTTGAATTGAATCATGTTGGGATGTTCACCGTTTGGCCAAAAAAAAAAATTTCTCACACACTAATAATTTTTATCTTGGATTACGGCATACATTCACCAGTTTCAAACACTTTACGCAACATCAAAACATTTATTTCCATCCAGAGTTGCATTCATTTTTCACCGAGATCTTGTCTTGACAATGGGAGACTTGAACCACTCCATAAAGTCTTCTCCAGCATCCCAAAGACCCTCAATGGAATAAAGACCACGACTCTGTGGCGACCAATTCATGTGTGAAAATGATTCCTCATGCTTCCTGAACCACTCTTTCACGACGTGAACCCTAATTTTATCCCTGGGTCATCAGAAAAAAAAAAAAAAAAAAAAAAAAACATTGACATGATAACAACCTGGTCATTCAGGTCGTCAGCTGACTTCATTTTATTGCCCCATAACGTTGCCGAGTCTCGACTTGACCAACCAAATTGACCCCAGATCATAACACTGCCTCCCGAGGCTTGGACAGTGGCCACTATGTATGCTGGGTCCATCGCTTCATGTGCTTCCCTTCTTACCCTGACACACCAATCACTCAGGAATAGGGTCAATCTGGACTTAGACCACATGACCTTGTTCCATTGCTCCAGAGTCCAATCTTTATGCTCCCTAGCAAACTGAAGCCTTTTCTCCTGATTAGTCTCACTGACAAATGGCTCTCTTATGGACACACAGCTGTTTAATCCCAATCCTGTGAGTTCTCATCACACTGCAAGTGTGGAAATGCTCTTAATTTCACTATTAAACGTAGCCGTGAGTTCTACTGCTGATTTGACTTCACCGAGTGTTTAAGTGATCTCTGATCATGGTCAGTCAGGATGTTTTTCCGACCACATTTCCGCCACCAAGCTGATGGTTCACAACTATCCTACAGGTTTTAAAGCTATACCACCTTTCAGATTTTTCAAGTGTAGGTCATAAAAAGAATTTTCCCCGACACCCAGTTATTTTTGTTTAGTGGACTGAAAGCGACTGAATTCGAATCACTGACTTTCAATTTTATTAGTCTTTTTTTAACAGAACAATTAATGAATTTAGTACCACGTGGCCCTAAATTCTCCGCTATTTTTTCCTGCTTCACCATGACCCAATTCAAGATACTACATCATGTATCACGTGGTGGGCGTTTCCCGTTCGCACAAGGCATTGTGGGATACAAATTTGAAACAGGAGAGAAAAACGGAGGAAATGAATGAAACGTGAAAGATCGACTACAGTAACAGAAAGCGAGAAGAAAAGATGTTACGCTATATATGAAGGAAAAGAAACGCAGGACCAAACTAATAAATATCGGCAGTCAGCGAGCACCTCGGTGTGATCAGCTGTTCGTTTAGCGACAGAATGATGGAACTGTCAGTGCACGGTCAAAGGTAAACCTGCGCATGCACAGCACACACACACACGGACTTCCTCTGTCTGCTTGACTGCGCAAAGTGAGCGATTTCATGCACATTTTGCTCAGGAATCCATCAAATTAAAATAACTTCCAAGCCACAGAATGGCTTGTTTGGTTTTTTTTGTTTGTTTGTTTAAGATATTACAGAGATAACATATCTCACAATGACCAAATTTCAGAGAGAACTAAATTTCACCGATTTTATAAAATCGAAAGGCCGCCTAGCTTCAATAATGCGTTGGACAGTTCTGAACTCAATCCCAGTCATTTCAGTAATCCCCTTAGTTGTTTTCTTTGCTCGATCCAGGCCAATCATTTGATCCTTCTGAAAAACAGGAAAATCTTTTCCATGAGTACGAGATACATCTTCTGATGTGCTTATTTAAGAAATGAGAAGCTACTCACTGCATCAGTTCAGGTTAAAAAGCATTGTATCCAGCTGAAACGCATTCATCACTGCAGTAATTATCCAATCAAAGGCCCTTAAGTACTTACTTATTGAGATCCAAATGGCGATTTTTTTTTTCCCTGTTTTGGCCAGACAGTATATGTAATATGACGATATAACAGAAAATACCATGAGAGTTAGACAGGTTTATAATAATGCACTTGCTCTAATTACTATAGTAACAACTGACACGAGGACGTATATAGTTGACACGCCACGTGAACAGGAAAAATAATCTGCGTACTTGTTGATATGCTGATGGTTTGTGTGTGGAAATGTTTATTTAACATTACTGTAAGGAGTCTCCAGTGTCAGCGCTTTGTACGTCAGGGCTGTGACTTTCAATTTTGTAACAATGAAAAGTCTTCAGGAGAGAGGGTTTTGTGACTGGCCAGGAAACTGACAAACTGAGGCACATTATGTCAATAATACTGTACATAATCACAAGCTCTTTCCTCTAACCAAGTCATCGCATTTCTGAAGACAACTTAAGCGCATTTGGAGCTTAATCTCCAAATATGTTTTCCCAAAGAAGAAGTTTTAGCTGAAATGTTACTTGGAGGAATTTAAAAAAAAAAACACCACAACTGCCCTTAAATTTAAGCAGGTTTTAAGTAAACGACTTTCAGTTCTTTCAGGAATATGTGTAGAAATTCTTGTTGATGGTAAGTGCAGTTACACCATATTGTCGGGGGATAGAAATTTATTTCAAACACCAGAGTACTCCTTTAATCCTAGGACCCTGGATTAAGTACATTCTCTAATATTGTCTGACCAAATCTGTGCTTTTGACCAATATTTGTTCGACACCTTTATTAATAATCTTACAATCGCCACGATCCTCAGCACTAACCTCCAGCGCATGCTGCAAGGAACTTCTCGCTCGCTAGTGGCTTAGTGACGATCAGGTGCGTCATTGCTTCTTTATAAACCTGCAACACAATGAGGAAGTTTAGCTTACAGAAGTAGGAAAACATACAACCAACTCTCAGTCATCTGACTAGACTAATTCCAGTTTGCTAAAAAAAAAAAGCATTGCAAAGTTAAAGAGCGTCTTAACCTGGAGAGAGAGAGAGCAAAACAAACAATAATAGACTTTTCATTCGAAATGATTATAGATATTCACCAGTTTGCAGTAAAACTGGGATGGTTTAAACATCATTAATACAGAAAAACTTTTTTTTCAAATACTTCAGACACACAATCTTCACTCGCCACTGAAAGTGGATGTTCATTTGATTTGTATACGGATATATTCTTTATTGCTAAACTACTGAAATATCAGTCCCTGGGATACTATTCAGTGGGGTTTTTTTTAGTAGTTTGGAGCCTGGAGTATGTTCGTAAACTTGTGCTGTGTGGATTACAGTTCTCAGGGCTGGACAGAAAAAAAAGATGTAGAGATATTGTGCATTTAATGCAATTATATATCTTGTCCCTCTATTTGGCAAAGGCATGGACCTTTATTTTATGAACTTTTATGTTTAAAAAAAAATCTATGATTTGCCTCTTAGATAGTTTATGTTAGCTAATAGCCTGTTTATTTACACTGTCTGAAAGCTAATTGCAAACATTAATTCCTTGGGGAAGCCATGGCCCAATAGTGAGAGAAGCAGCTTTGGGATCAAAAGATCGCCGGTTTGATTCCCTGTACCAGCAGGAATGGCTGAAGTGCCCTTCAGCAAGGCACCTAACCCCCCCAACTGCTCCCCAGGCTACTCTGAGTATGTTGTATGTCACTCTGAATAAGTGTGTGCTAAATAACATTAATGTACCGTAATTGAAATGATAATGTTTTTAATGGCAATGTTTACACAATCCAGTCAGTATCTTATCAGCAGATTACAACACAAGAGTGCTCTGAGAGCACAATATCCCCCACTGGCAACTGTGCCATAATTCTGGTAAAATGTGACTGAATTGAACGAAATTGCAATATGTGTATTACCGACATGTAACAAAGAATCCTGCCAAGTTTCATGAAATTCCTCCAAAAATTGTGAGAGGAGTTGATTTCAGAAGGCGAGTACCCTTCCTGGGAGGGAGAAAGGGACGGTCGGACATCACCATGACACCACAATCCCCCTTCAGGCCTTTTGGCCAGCGGGGGATTTAAAAAAAAAAAAACTTTTTGCCAAATTACATGAAATTCCTCCAAAAATCATGAGGGAAGTTGATTTCAGAAAGCAAGCACACCTTTCTGAAATTGCCAAAGTACAAGTTTGTTAATAATCAAGGGCATAACTCTGGCAAAATTTGCCAAAATGAAACAAAACTTCAATCTGCGTATAACTGTCATATAACAAAGCCTTTTGCCAAGTTTGGTGAAATTCCTCCACAAATTGTAAGAGGAATTGATTTCAGAAGAATGTACACCCTCATGAAACTGTCAAAGTACAAGTTATTTAATCAAGGCTCAAAAGTCTGGTAAAATTTTCACAAACTAAATTATATCACAATATGCGCATTACCGTCATACAACAAGGCCTTTTGCCAAGCTTCGAGAAATTCGTCCAAAAATCGTAAGAGGAGTTGATTTCAGAAGGCAAGCACACCTTCAGGAAACTGTGAAAGTACAAGGTTGTTAATCAAGGGCTGTAACTCTGGTAAAATGTGACCGGATTGAACAAAATAAGATACGCATTACCAACATACAACAAAGAATCCTGCCAAGTTTCATGAAATTCCTCCAAAAATTGTGAGAGGAGTTGATTTCAGAAGAAAAACATACTCTCATGAAATTGTCAAAGTATAATTTTGTTAATCAAGGGCTGTAACTCTGGTAAAATGCGACTGAATTTAACGAAATTATAATATGCGTATTACCGACATACAACAAAGAATCCTGCCAAATTTCATGAAATTCCCCAAACATTGTGAGAGGAGTTGATTTCAGAAGGTGAGCACCCTTCCCAGGATGGATAGACGGACAGATATCACCATGACATAATCTTCCTTCAGGCCTTTCAGCCAGCGTGAGATTAAAAAAAATAAAATAAAAATAAAAATACCCTGTTCATTCGAATAACAGAATGAAACACAAGCTTTCACTGGTGTGACTCATGAGCAGGTGTGTCTGAAGCGTAGGGGTTTTCTTATTCTACTGTTAGCTAGTCACACTTTCAGAGTCACGCAGCTTTCTGTAGCCCTCCGTATATTTTTGAATCCTGCGTTCTCCACGACCTGATATGAACGTCCCAATAACTGCAGTGATTTTCTTTAGCTCAGACTGAGTCAGAGAGAAAGGGCTGAACACAGGAGAAAGATTGCTGTGCACGCTGTACTAGCTGTATATGCACTGTATTAGCGCTGGTGTGTTGCACACACATTCATCCACTTTCCATCAGTGAAGCTCAAGTGCTCGCTGAGATGCCAAAGCCATCACGGTTTTCCTCAAGCTAAGAGGCGAGTACATTAATATGCTTGAGTACTGTCTCGTGAAAACAATATGCCAAGGAGATAAGTACACTGTTTCCTGTTTCATGATTACAAGGAAGCTCATTTTTCAGGAGAGAGGGTGGGCTTGATTAAGGTGACATGTTTATTTCCCTTGACACAATACAAGCTGGATTTTATGAGGAGTTGTCGACTTTATTATTCAGCCTGTTGAATGTATTGATCGATACACAGACGTATCAAATCGAGATCCTCGGCTCAAGCAACAGGGCTGTGCGATATGATCAAAATCTCATATCCCGATACAGCACATTTTAATAATAATGTTCAATTTATATAGCGTCTTTCTCACACCCAAGGTCGCTTTCTGTTCTGTTCTGTTCATTCCCGTAACCGTTTTGCGGTCGTAGGGAGGCATGAGAGATGCTGACACAGTCACTCATCTCTCATGTCTTTTCTCTGGGCTTGGATTGCTTGGTGGCGCCCATCTCCTCTCCAAGCATATTCACACCTACGGTCAATTTAGAGCCACCAATTAGCCTAACCTGCATGCCTTTGGACTGTGGGAGGAAACCCACGCAGACACGGGGAGAGCATGCAAACTCCACACAGAAAGGCCCTCGCCGGCCGCTGGGCTCGAACCCAGAACCTTCTTGCTGTGAGGCGACAGTGCTAACCACTACACCACCGTGCCTCCCAAGGTCGCTTTACAGGACGTAATTCCAATGGCGTAGCTACCACAGTCCCACCAGGCACACGAAGCTAAATTCCACACCACCTGCACAGCCGCCACGATGCCGCCAGGCAACATTGCTCGGAACACTGTGCCATGGATCCACAAAGCGAGCACAGAAGCACCGCCACGCAGAGCGCTGGACAACCCAAATGTTAAAGAGGAACAAGCTCACTGCAGTCCATAGCAAGGCTCACAGGCATCACCCAAAGCACACCAAGGCTGGGAGGAAACCGACATCCAAAACTGGGTCCGGAGCTACGCCACAACCAGCAGCCAAAACACTCAAACAAAAAACAAACATTAAATTACACAAACACAAAAAAGAAAAACAAAAGGGAAAAAAAAGAAAAATGAAAAGCTCCTGTGAGAAGTGGCAGCCAAAACGTGCACGGCGTACTCTCAACCGGAAACGGAAACTACGGAAATATATTTTCTGTAATTTCAATGAATAAACAGTTTATATAAAATGACCACATGGAAAAGGCCCATTTCTTTTTACAACCCCAATTCCAAAAATGTTGGGACGCTGTGTGAACTGTAAATAAAAACAAAATGAGATCATTTGCAAATCATGGAAACCTAATATTTCATTGAAAATGGTACAAAGACAACATATCAAGTGTTGAAACTGAGAAATTTTTTTTGTTTTTTGAAAAATATATGCTCATTTTGAATTTGATGTCAGCAACACATCTCAAAGTTGGGACAGGGGCATGTTTACCACTGTGCTGCATCACCTCTAATTTTAACAACACTCTGTAAACGTTTGAGAACTGAGACGACCAGTTGCTGTAGTTTTGAAAGAGAAATGTTGTCCCATTCTTGCCTGATATACAATTTCAGTTGCTCAACAGTCCGGGGTCTCCTTTGTCAGATTTTGCGCTTCATAATGCGTCAAATGTTTTAAATGGGAGACAGGTCTGGACTGCAGGCAGGCCGGTTTAGCACCCGGACTCTTTTACTACAGAGCCATGCAGTTTTAATATGTGCAGAAAGTAGTTTGGCATTGTCTTGCTGAAAGAAGGAAGGCCTTCCCTGAAAAAGATTTTGTCTGGATGGCAGCATATAGCTCTGAAACGTGTTTATATCATTCAGCATTAATGATGCCTTCCCAGATGTACAAGCTACCCATGTCATGTGGACTACTGCACCCTCATACCATCACAGATGCTGCTTTTGAACTTTGCACTAATAACAAGCTGGACAGTCCCTCTGCTCTTTAACCTGGAGGACGTGGGGTCCATGATTTCTAAAAAGAATTTCTACTTTTGATTCGTCAGTCCTCGGGACAAGTTTCCACTTCGCCTCAGCCCATCGTAAAAGAGCTCGGGCCCAGAGAAGGTGGCGGTGTTTCTGGATATTGTTTATATCTGGTTTTAACTTGCATTTGTAGATGCAGTAATGAACTGTTTTCACAGACGATGGTTTTCTGAGGTGTTCCTGAGCCCATACAGTGATTTCCACTACAGATACGCGTCTGCTTTTAATCTTAACCAAGTTACTTTTTTTTTTCACATTACACAACTTTCTCAGTCTTTTGTTGCCCCGTACCAACTTTTCTGAAACGTGTTGCTGACATCAAATTCAAAACAAGCATATGTATATTTTTCAAAAAGCAATAAAATTTCTCAGTTTCAACATTTGATATGCTGTCTTTGCACTACTTTCAATGAAATATAGGGTTTCCATAATTTGCACGTTGTCACATTCTGTTTTTATTTATGTTTTACACAGTGTTGCAACTTTGTTATTGGGGTTGTACATTTTAACGTATATTTTCTTACTACATTACTCCACTTGAGTGAAGTGTTTTCAGCTTGGCACTGTGTACCCTGGGATGAGGGTGAGCATGAAACCTCCGTTTCTCAACTCTGTAAAATAGAGCCATGTGTCTACAGATGTAAGCTGCAATGGCAGACATTTTCTCCTTCCATCTTTGTGATTCTTTGCCAGATGTTGTGCCTCGGGCAAAAGCCTCTTGCGTCGTTGGAGTCTGGGGTACATTTTGAGCACTCGGCTGTACTTTTGTGGCTCTTGTTCCTCCGGATGAGACGATTTCCATACTGTCTGACATGATTCTCGTTTCGATGGTGAAAAAGGTTAGTGGTTTTTGAGTTTGTTGTGGGGATCCACCTACACAGTCAACATAATTTGCCAAGTGTGGTTTTCTGGTTGGTCACACTTTTCATACCCAAACCATATCTGTGCACCTCTTCTGATCATATATGAGCTCCTTATTTAGTCTTGGCTGGTCTGAGTTGTTCTCCTGTTCAGAAAGATGTTCACGCTCCTCCATGTTTGTTTGTGTTGCCTTCATGCAAATTTCCTGCCTGCGTGAAATTTTCATGCTGATAAGCTCTTCTATAAATATTTCAATGAGAAGTGACACTGTTTTTTTCTTCTTCCCCTTCTCTAAATCCAAATGAAGCATTGAAGACACATTAGGTACAATGAATGTTTTATTAATTTTTTCCTCCCCTAAATTAGGTAGGTTTGGGCAGCATGGTAGTGTAGTGGTTAGCACTGTCGCCTCACAGCAAGAAGGTTCTGGGTTTGAACCTAAGGGCCTACGAGGGCCTTTCTGTGTGGAGTTTGCATGTTCATCCCATGTCTACATGGGTTTCCCCCACAGTCCAAAGACATGTGGATTAGATAAAATACCCAGCCACTGGGGTTGTATAAGACACTGAGTGCAGGTTCCAAGCCCGGATAGATTGGAGAGGGTTGCATCAGGAAAGGTATCCGGTGTAAAACCTATGCCAAATCAACAATATGCAGAATAAATCCGCTATGGTGACGAGGAAGAAGGTAGGTTTGACGTTTGATCGATTCCAATCCATGCTCATGAAGCTCCGCCTCCAGGATCTTCAATGGCCCGTGTAGTGTCTATGAAATGATTGGTAGGAAGTGCATCCAAACACCACCCAGGATTCCAGATCAGAACTCAGCTTATTAATAAATGTTTGCTTAGGTAACGGGTTAATCTTTTTCCATCCATGTGTATCCTGTTCTACAGGGTTGCAGGCAAGCTGGAGCCTATCCCAGCTGACTATGGGTGAGAGGCAGGGTACACCCTGGACAAGTCACCAAATCATCATCGCAGGGCTGACATATACTGTAGAGACACACAACCATTCACACCTACAGTCAATTTAGAGCCACCAATTAGCCGAACCTGCATGTCTTTGGACTGTGAAGGAAACCAGAGGAAACCCACACAGACACGAGGAGAACACGCAAACTCCACAGAGAAAGGCCTCGCCGGCCACTGGGCTTGAACCCAGCACCTTCTTGCTGTGAGGCGACAGTGCTAACCACTACACCACCGTGCCAGCCAGGTTCATCCATCCATCCATCCATCCATTATCTGTAGCCACGTCCATAACGCTGGAATTGCTCCTTAGCTGCTTTATCCTGTCCTACAGGGTCGCAGGCAAGCTGGAGCCTATCCCAGCTGACTATGGGCAAGAGGCGAGGTACACCCTGGACAAGTCACCAGGTCATCGCAGGGCTGACACAGAGAGACACAATCATTCACACTCACATTCACACCTACGGTCAATTTAGAGTCACCAGTTAACCTAACCTGCATGTCTTTGGACTGTGGGGGAAACCGGAGCACCCGGAGGAAACCCACACAGACACGAGGAGAACATGCACACTCCACACAGAAAGGCCCTCGCCGGCCACGGGGCTCGAACCCGGACCTTCTTGCTGTGAGGCAACAGTGCTAACCACTACACCACCGTGCCAACCAGGTTCGTCCATCCATCCATTATCTCTAGCCGCTTATTCTGTCCTACAGGGTCACAGGCAAGCTGGAGCCTATCCCAGCTGACTACGGGCGAAAGGTGGGGTACACCGTGGACAAGTCGCCAGGTCATCACAGGGCTGACACATAGACACAGACAACCATTCACACTCACACCTACGGTCAATTTAGAGTCACCAGTTAACCTAACCTGCATGTCTTTGGACTGTGGGGGAAACCGGAGCACCCAGAGGAAACCCACGCGGACATGGGGAGAACATACAAACTCCACATAGAAAGGCCCTCGCCGGCCACTGGGCTCGAACCCAGAACCTTCTTGCTGTGAGGCGACAGTGCTAACCACTACACCACCGTGCCAACCAGGTTCATCCATCCATTATCTGTAGCCGCTTATCCTCTACAAGGTCGCAGGCAAGCTGGAGCCGATCCCAGCTGACTACGGGCGAAAGGCGGGGTACACCCTGGACAAGTCGCCAGGTCATCACAGGGCTGACACAGAGACACACAACCACTCACACCTACGGTCAATTTAGAGTCACCAGTTAACCTAACCTGCATGTCTTTGGACTGTGGGGGAAACCGGAGCACCCGGAGGAAACCCACGGGGAGAACATGCAAACTCCGCACAGAAAGGCCCTCGCCGGCCACGGGGCTCGAACCCAGGACCTTCTTGCTGAGAGGCAACAGCGCTAACCACTACACCACCGTTCCAAAAGGGTTAATTTTTTTTAATCATGTTCTACATATCTTCCAAGTTATGCATACAAGTAAGAAATAAAAAAATTAATCAGCTATTGCTCCTTTAAGTGTGCGTGTGTGTGTAGCTCATTTCTCCACTAAACACCTACAGATCCTCCGATGTAGTGACCCTGGAGCTTCCTGAGGGCCCGGAGCAGCTCTGCTTTCTGCTGGACATCCTTCAGGCCTGACACCTGAAACACATACTGATTTCCCAGCATCCTGAAGCACAAGACTCCTCAAACTGAAAGTGACAAATCACAACACTGGTAAATGCTTTCGAAGAACAGAAAGCACAACTTAAAAGTGAAACTACATGCACATTTATTGAACCCAATGGTCATTTGTGTTAAAAGCAAACAAACAAACAAAAAAACTTTAAATAGATGATAAAGTTGTATATGCACTCTGTATTTACCTGCTTGTCCTTGTGAAAGGTGTAAACACAGCCGGTGTGAATCCGGATCAATCTGCCACTCACATCCCCGACTACATCCACAAATCACACATTTACACTCTCCAGGAGTTTATTCCCCACAAACAGGTCTTTCAACAGGGATGTTCACGTTTAGAAAAAACAAACAAACAGACAGACTAGACATTTCCCAAAACCAAACAAGTGTTTGTATCAACATGAAAACACGCGCGATACGGACCGCCTTACTGTATTATTTCGAGGGAGGTCAGACATTTTATAACTACAAAAAAAAATTCATAACCTCTTCTTAAAATATTTCAAACCATAACCACGAAAATTACCCCGAATTCACATTCAATACAGCGGATAAAACCTTTCCAGAGCGCAAAAGCAACACATTTGTCACAACACACACACACACGGCTCCCCCTGCATTTGTTGTAATTTGGATTGTTCCACAAGGCGGAAGTTTGGGTGGGTTTAATTCCAAACAGCGTCAAAGTCCCTATCTGAGTGTACTACTTAGGGTGCAAGTCATTGATTAATGCACACTATATAGTGCACTCTAACTGTTATAGATACCGTTTTGGGATGGAGTTGCTTTAAGGTGATTCTCGGTGGTTGTCAGAGACGCTTTTGTCACGCTGTTTATAAATAAGAGGCGCTGCAGGGACACAGTGAGAGTGAGTTGGTTTTATTTGTGAATATTAGAGAATTGGTTTTGTGTTACTGGTACACAAGTCGGTTTTGTGGGATTTGCTTGCTGTGTTTGCTAATTTAGCACGGAAAGCTGTTTGTTTATCAGAGACACAAACTTAGTCTCCACTTTCACTTCATTTCTCCAGATTAATTATAGAAGAGACATGTATTTTCCAGTATAACCAGTATGGCACAAGCATCCTGACCTTGGACATTTTGCCCAGTCTCTACTGTGAATGAGAATAAATCCTGAGGATCAGGACCATAACCTCCT
Source organism: Neoarius graeffei (assembly GCF_027579695.1). Taxonomy (NCBI): domain Eukaryota; kingdom Metazoa; phylum Chordata; class Actinopteri; order Siluriformes; family Ariidae; genus Neoarius; species Neoarius graeffei. The sequence continues at coordinate 26,734,037 of NC_083592.1, read as the reverse complement.
CCTGGATTAACTATTCTACAAGGTAGGTCTTTATAGTAATGTGTGTTGAAGGAACTGCACATAGAAACGACCCTTTTGGTCAATCATCTCATCTTATTATCTCTAGCCTATTCCAGCTGACTACGGGCGAAAGGCGGGGTACACCCTGGACAAGTCGCCAGGTCATCACAGGGCTGACACATAGACAGAGACACATTCACACCTACGGTCAATTTAGAGTCACCAGTTAACCTAACCTGCATGTCTTTGGACTGTGGGGGAAACCGGAGCACCTGGAGGAAACCCACGCGGACACGGGGAGAACATGCAAACTCCACACAGAAAGGCCCTCGCCGGCCACGGGGCTCGAACCCAGGACCTTCTTGCTGTGAGGCGACAGCGCTAACCATTACACCACCGTGCCACCCTTGGTCAATCATGTTTTCAGATTTTCTGATAGATCTAAGCTCCGCCCATTTGGCACAGTAATGTCATAGCACACGCCACTTTATTAGGAACACCCATCCACCTGGTGCTTGCATCAGCCAATCCCTTGACAGCAGCACAATGCATCAAATCATCCATCCATCCATTATCTCTAGCCGCTTTATCCTGTTCTACAGGGTCGCAGGCAAGCTGGAGCCTATCCCAGCTGACTACGGGCGAAAGGCGGGGTACACCCTGGACAAGTCGCCAGGTCATCACAGGGCTGACACGTAGACACAGACAACCATTCACACTCACATTCACACCTACGGTCAATTTAGAGTCCCCAGTTAACCTAACCTGCATGTCTTTGGACTGTGGGGGAAACCGGAGCACCCGAAGGAAACCCACGCGGACATGGGGAGAACATGCAAACTCCACACAGAAAGGCCCTCGCCGGCCACTGGGCTTGAACCTTCTTGCTGTGAAGCGACAGTGCTAACCACTACACCACCGTGCCGCCCTTGCATCAAATCATGCAAATACAAATCAGGAGTTTCAGTTCATGTTCACAATGTTCAAACATCAGAATGGGGAACATTGTGATCTCAAAGTGTGACTTTCTTTCACTGTGACACTGTGGGTGTTGGTTTGAGCCAGATGGACTGGTTTATTTGAGTATTTCAGAAACTGCTGATCTCCCGGGGTTTTCATACACACAACAGTCTGTAGAGTTTACACAGAATGGTGTGAAAAACATTGTGTTGAGTGAGTGAGCGACAGTTCTGTGGGTGGAAACAAACGCCTTGTTGATAAGAGAGGGTCAGAGGAAAATGGCCAGATTGCTTCGAGCTGCCAGGAAGGATATAGTAACTCATAGCAACTCTTTACAACCGTGATAAGCAGAAAAGCATCTCATCATGCAACAGCAGAAGACCACATTGGGTTCCACTCCTTCGAATCAAGAACATGTTCCTAATAAAGTGGCCGGTGAGTGTATATGAGGGTACTTCAAAAAGTTCTCAGCCTCATCGAGAAAACATCACAGGAGAAAGATTGTTCTTGCATTATGTTTCTACATAATCCCCTTTAACTTCAATGCACTTGGTCCACTGATATTCAAGCTTTGCTATCCCTTCATGGAAGGTCACATCTTGAGCCTCCAGATGCTCCTCAACAGCATGGATAACTTCTTCATCACTCTGAAAATGGTGACCACGTGAGAGGGATTTCAGTTTGGGAAACAGAAGTCGGACGGTGCTAGGTCGGGTGAGTAAGGTGTATGGGGCAACAGTTCAAAGCCACATTTGGCTGCTTCTGTCCCTGCCATGTGTGCTGTGTGGACAGGCGCATTGTCCTGGAGCAACATCACGCCAGCTCAAAGCGATCCTCTCCTTTTTCTTTGATTGCTTCTTTCATTTGAATTTTAGTAGACAGTGATATAAAGCTTTATAGTTACAGTTACGCCCCTGTAGAAACGGCCCGGATGTGGGTGGAGCACAGAAGTACGGCAGGCTGTTATTTGCTTGTGAGTTTTTTCTTTATTTTGCTTTTCAGCACAACTCTGTTCGTTGGCGACACACTCATACATACATACATACATACATACACACACACAATCAGACTACTATCGTGTTCTGGTCCCCGATCTCCTTTCCTCTTTCACTCCTTTTATAGGGCACAGTCACTGTAAGAGACACACAAACACACGTTAATTGACAACAGGTGTAGCGATACGACCACTCACCTTCCCCGACTCCGCCCTCCATTCACAGACTGACGCTCGGCCACGCCCCCGCTGCCACATACCCCCACTGCCCGACTCACCCCCCCCCCGTACGGGACAGGAAGTCCGCCGCCACCATCTGCGCCCCTGGCCTGTGGACCACCTCAAATTTGAATGGCTGGAGGGCAAGATACCATTGGGTGATCCGTGCGTTGACATCCTTCATGCGGTGGAGCCACTGGAGGGGCGCGTGGTCCGAACAGAGGGTGAAAGGGCATCCCAGTAGGTAGTACCGGAGAGCGAGGACCGCCCACTCGAGGGCTAGGCACTCTTTCTCTATCGTGCTGTACCTGCCTTCCCGCGTTGACAGCTTCCGGCTAATGTACAGCACAGGATGTTCCTCCCCCTCCACCTTCTGGGACAGAACGGCCCCCATCCCTCTGTCCGATGCGTCCGTCTGTAAAATAAAGAGGAGAGAAAAGTCAGGGGAGTGTAACAGTGGCCCTCCACACAGTGCAGCCTTTACCCTAGAGAAAGCCTGTTGGCATTGCTCAGTCCACTGGACCGGATCTGGTGCTCCCATTTTAGTGAGATCAGTCAGCGGACTGGTGACGTCTGAATAATTAGGTATGAACCTACGATAGTAGCCAGCCAGCCCCAGGAACTGTCTCACTCCCTTTTTGGTCTTGGGCCTTGGGCGGGCCGCAATCGCTGCAGTCTTATTAGTTTGGGGACGCACCTACCCATGGCCCAAGTGGAAACCCAGATACCATACTTCCACCTGCCCAATTGCACACTTCTTTGGGTTAGCTGTGAGACCCTCACACCTCAGCAACTTTAGGACGGCCCTAAGGTGTTCGAGGTGCCGCGGGCAGTCATTGGTATAGATGATAATATCATCGAGATACGCAGCTGCATAGGTGGTGTGGGTGCGGAGAACCCTGTCCATGAGCTGCTGGAACGTCGCGGGAGCCCCAAATAACACAGAAGGAAGTGTGACGAATTGGTGTAAGCCAAACGGTGTAGAAAAGGCCATTTTCTTTTGGGATAGAGGAGTCAAGGGGATCTGCCAATATCCCTTCGTTAAATCCAGTGTCGAATAAAAACAAGCAGTGCCTAAACGATCGAGCAGCTCATCAATGCGAGGCATTGGGTAAGCGTCAAATTTAGACACCGCGTTGACTTTTCTATAGTGCACACAGAACCGGACCAACCCATCTGGGCTGCTCCAGTCACTGTGGGACTCCTCAATTATGCCCATTTCAAGCATGGCCTTGAGTTCATCCCGGACCACCTTTTTCTTGTGTTCAGGCAGGCACTAAGGGCGGCTGCGCACTGCCACCCCCGGGGGCGTCTCAATGTGGTGTTCTATGAGGTGGGTGCGGCCGGCCAGGGGCAAAAACACGTCGGAAAATTCCTTCTGCAACTGGGCTACCTCCGTGAGTTGGGCCGGAGAGAGGGGGTCTTCACAAGGGACCGGAGTGGTTGGCGATGTCAATTTTCTTTTTTGAACCTCTGGCCCCAGCTCCGCCTTCTCCGGGATTACTGACACCAACGCCACGGGGACCTCCTCATTCCAACGTTTTAACAGATTGAGGTGGTAAATTTGCAATGCCCCACCCCTGTCCGTTTGCCTCACCTCATAATCGACGTCTCCGACTCGCCGTGTGACCTCGAAGGGCCCTTGCCACTTGGCGATCAATTTGGAGCTCGACTTGGGCAATAACACAAGTACTTTCTCTCCCGGTGTGAACTCTCTAAGGCGCATGCCCCTGTTGTACAGTCGGATTTGACGTTCTTGTGCCTGCCGCAAATTCTCCTGGGTTAAGTGCGTGAGTGTGTGGAGTTTGGCGTGCAGGTCGAGAACATATTGAATTTCATTCTTACTAGATGAAGGTTCCTCCTCCCAATTTTCACGTAGCATGTCCAAAATGCCACGCGGCTTACGCCCATATAATAATTCAAATGGTGAAAAACCTGTGGAGGCTTGCGGGACCTCTCATACTGCAAATAACAGGGGCTCGAGCCACTTATCCCAATTACGTGCATCTTTGCTTACGAACTTCCGAATTATGTTTTTGAGAGTTCGATTAAAACGTTCCACTAAGCCATCAGTTTGTGGGTGATAAACACTGGTGTGGATAGGCTTAATCCCCAGTAACCCATACAGTTTGCGCAGTGTGCATGACATAAATGTAGTGCCTTGGTCTGTCAGGATTTCTTTCGGAATCCCGACCCGGGAGATAAAGCGGAAGAGTGCTTCCGCAATACTGCGTGCTGAGATATTGCGGAGAGGCACTGCTTCCGGATATCACGTTGCATAGTCCACCAGAACTAAAATAAAGCGATATCCCTGTGCTGACCGATCTAATGGCCCGACGAGATCCATCCCAATTCTTTCAAAAGGGGTCTCAATTAAAGGGAGAGGGTCCAAAGGCGCTTTTGGAGTGGCCACGGGATTTACTAATTGGCATTCGCGGCACGCTGCACACCACTGATGGACATCCCTGCGAATCCCTGGCCAATAGAACTGGGCCATTATTTGGGCTAGTGTTTTGTCCCGCCCTAAGTGTCCGGCCATGGGATTAAAGTGAGCCGCCTGGAATATGAGTTCTTGACAGCTCTTTGGGATTAATAACTGTGTTATCTTTTCGCTAGTTTGAGTGTCCTGCGTCACTCAGTATAACCTATCCTTAATAATAGAAAAGTAGGGGAAGGCCGGCTTTGCATTTGGCTGGAGAATTTGACCATCAATTACTCTCACTTGGTCAAATACATGCCGCAGAGTCCCGTCTCGTGACTGCTCTAACGGCAAATCCCCAAGGGAATCCCTGAAAGAGGGAGGAGGGGTGGGGTGCTCCTCACTCCGCGTATCGCCGTGACGCGGTGCTGACGTAGACGGCTATGTGACCGCTTCTCCTGCCAATGCTAGTCCAGGGTCTTCCCCAGACGGATTACTGCAGGACCCACTCCTTACTATGTGTGTCATTAACTCCTTAAATCCTGGCCAATCAGTCCCCAAAATCAGTGAGTGGGTGAGACAAGGGTTAACCACTGCCTTTACACTATGCTTTTCTCACCGAAATAGAATGTGGATGGACACTAAAGGGTAGTTGTGAACATCCCCATGCACACACAACACCTTCACCTCTTCACCTGATGTGCGGTCCCCGGTGCCTCTCTTTGCACCAGGCTTTGGTAGATTGAGGTCTGCTTACAGCTCGAATCCATCAAAGCCTGGTACGTATCCCCTTGGACACTTACCAGTATACGATACGCTCTGGCCCGATCGAGGGCAGTTTCTGGCGCATCGGGGACCCAGACCACCGCGCCCACCTCCATCGTGAAGCACTGATTTTGGAGATGTCCCGGCTCCCCGCAGTGCCAGCACACCGGCCCAGGCTCTCCCTCTGCACAGGTGTTACGGACATCACTCACCTGGGGGGGAGAAGACACAGACAAGGAAGGGGAAAACGGGAGGACACCACAGGTGCGCTGGGCCAGCTGGGGGGGAGCTGGCTCCCGCCTCCGCAATGGGGGGATGGGGCGAAGACAGGAAGCAGAGGGAAAGAGGAGAAGGAGAAGCTTGTCTTCCTGCCATTGGAACTGCTGCTATGTGGTCCTATGTCAGCTCGATAGCTTGATCCAGAGATGCTGGGTGATGACACTGGACCCACTCTGCTGGTCCTTCTGGAAGTCCCGCGATGAACTGTTCCAGCGTCACCAGGTTGATAATTCCCTTGGCGTCGCGGTCGTCTGCCCTCAGCCACCACCGGCAGGCATCCCGGAGTTGTTGCCCGGACACGAACGGTCAGCCGAGCTCCTCCAAGTGCAGCGAGCGGAAGCGCGGCAAGCAGAAGCGCTGCCGCTGTTGCTCTGGGGAGCGGCCAACATGCTGGAGGATGGCTCTTCAGAGGTCCGCGTACACGAGCCGGCTGTCGGCGGGGAGCTGCAGCGTGGCGAGCTGCGCCTCGCCCGTCAGTAGGGGGAGGAGGCATGCTGCACGCTGTTCGACCGGCCGACCCCACGTCTCCGCTGCTTGCTCAAAGAGTGCAAGGAAGGCTTCTGGATCGTCATGCGGACCCATCTTTGTTAGGGTGAGGTGGGGAGGGTCCGCTCCGGTGGCGGTCGTGGACCCCGCCGATGCAAGCAGGTGCTGGAACACCTGGCGATCTTCTTGTTGGGCCAGCATCAAGGCTTCGAACCGTTGTTCCTGCTCCTTCTGGAGGGCGATCAGCGCTTGATGCTGGTTCTGCTGTGCTGTGGTGAGGGCATGGATAAGATCTTTTAAATGGCAAGGACTCCATGGGGCTGTTCCCTTCTGCACTCCCGGGTTTCAGCACCACTGTAGAAACGGCCCGGATGTGATGGAGCACAGAAGTACAGCAGACTGTTATTTGCTTGTGAGTTTTCTTTATTTTGCTTTTCAGTACAACTCTGTTCGTTGGGGGGACACACACACACACACACACACACACACACTCAGACTATTATCGTGTTCTGGTCCTCAATCTCCCCTCCTCTATTTCTCTCACTCCTTTTATAGGGTGCCGTCACTGTAAGAGACACACAAGCACACGTTAATTGACAACAGGTGTAGCGATACGACCACTCACCCTTCCCCACTCCACCCTCCATTCACAGACTGATGCTCGGCCACGTCCCCGCTGCCACAGCCCCAAAATGGGAGTTACACCCTTTGTTTCTGGGTGAAGCCGAGAACTTTCTGAAGTACCTTCGTATAATTTCTGATATATCAGTCAGTTTCCTTTATAAACCTTGTCCTTCACTCTAACTGGAGCAACAACATCTTGTGAAACCAGACTTTTTTGTATCTGTAAACATTTTTCTCAGAGTTTATCTTTATTTCATTGATTTGGAAGCAGATGTTTCTGCATGACTTGAGTTCACATGTTCATTCCTACACTTAACTAATAGGATATTACAGAGGAATTTCCCAAAACGTTGACTGATAATTGTTGCATTTATGCAAGATCATTTTCTGAAAAATATGAAACATCTGTATAACAGCCAACAAACTGTGTCATGAAATAAACAATTTAATTTCAGTATGCAAATGTTCGGTTCAGTTCAATTCAAGTTCAGTTTGCAAATGTATGCATTTATTCAGTAAAGCCGTATTTGCATAAATAAATGTAAACTTTGGAAAAAATTCCAATACAAAAAAGTAGAATATCACCAATCACCTGTCTGAGATTGATTGATTGTGACAGCTACTGTTTTTAAAAACGACATTGTTCACTTACCTTAAAGTGTCTGTCATGACCATTACATCTATTCACGCAGTCGACTGTATTTATAGTGTTGTAGTCAAGACCGCTGAAACCGAGACCAAGTCATGACCAAAACCACAGAGTATTGAGACCGAGACAAGACCAAGACTTCAAGGGGTTGAGGTCAAGACCAAGGCAGGGAGAGACTGGGTCAAGATCAGGATCAGACCAGTGTGTGTGAAGGGGGTGGGGTGACGGCTGTTAACAGTAATGAAAATTTCAAATTAGCAATGAGTCAGGTTATTGGTTGTATTTTTGAAGCAGGAAGTTTTACACCCAGTCACAGTAATGATGTTAAGAAATAAATCAGACAACACAGTGAAATCCCCGCAGTTGTGGTCTTGACTGGTCTTGAGTCCTGAGTCCTCCATGTCCAAGACTGAGACAAGACCAAGTAAAAATGTGGCCAATTCTGAGTCCAAAACCGGTCTAAAGTACTACAACACTAGTGTGTAAAAGAAAAAAATTCCCATGCAGGGATTGGCCAAGGATGGCTCATGTGGCATAAAATAGTTCCACCACTGATTACGTAATGTATCTCATGCCTTCAAAAATTGGGGAAAAAATGGATATGGTGAGAGTCAGTCATGGTATATCCTGGATATACCATGAACTGAGGTCACAATTTCTAGCTATACAGCCGACTTGAATCACAGCTGTGGCTCTGTGAGCATTTCTGTGTGTGTAGATCTACATATCATGATCATGCCTACCAAGACAGGTGATAACACAGTACATTGCACATGCGCAGGTCGAAGGTCGCTCCGACGTAAACAACAAACATGGCTGCCTCCAGTGAGTTTATGTTGAGATTCAATCTTAACACTTTTAATTTGGAAGTTTTTCATGAAGGATATAAATCAAATATACCATGCACTGAGAGGCTGTGCCTCTCACAGTCTATTACTCAGTGCATGGTGTGTGTGTGTGTGTGTGTGTGTGTGTGTGTGTGTGTGTGTTTTTTTTTTTAATAAATATATATATATATATTGGGGCGGCACGGTGGTGTAGTGGTTAGCGCTGTCGCCTCACAGCAAGAAGGTCCGGGTTCGAGCCCAGCGGCCGGCGAGGGCCCTTCTGTGTGGAGTTTGCATGGGTGACGGCTCGGCGGCATAAGCGTAGAGCCAAAGCTACCGCTGAGGCTCGCCCACGGGAGCACCACTCCTCTCCGCGTCACGTGTTGAACAGGTTTGCTCTTGTGGGTGCAATCAGTTAATTATTGAAATTAAGTGATCAATCTCATTAAATCAGTCTCATTAAATTTTGAAGGTTAATAATTAAAATGAATCAATCCCATTGAATCGTTTACTTTGACTCATTTGAATTGAATCATACCGTAGAATCAGTCTCATTTAGTGAATCGTTTAGTGAATCATTTAGTGAATCATACCATTAATCCTGGTGCTTAATAATAAATTACCAAACAGCTAAATTATGGTATATTTCCAAATTATTACGATCACTTACCACATTACATAACTTTTATATGCACCCTTTTGAATTCGAGGGAGATTGGGGACTTCATATTGTTCACACAAATAAACAAAGTTTGTTTAATAAATGAATTTATTATAACAAAGATAAAAATAATAAATCAATATATACAAGCAGTGAGGTGTGTGTGTATATACATGTGTGTGGTGTGTGTGTGTGTGTGTGTGACTTGACCATGTGTTTAGCCTCGTGTAGCTAACTACACGTGGTGGAGGCCTAGATTAGCCTTGTGTTGCTAGTGTGTGTTTGTGAACGGCCCTATGGCCTAGCTAAAGTGTGTTTGTTAGGCCTGGTGAGGCCTACTGAGCACGTGTTGCTAAAGACAAAGGGAAGCTGTCTAAAGTGTATCAGGCCTGGTCAGGCCTGTTGAGCACGTGTTTTCTCAGTAACAAAAAGATTCCACACTCATAACATTACCAAACTCACTGAAACCTTGATAAGGTCAAAATGTATGATAAGGAAATTAGTGTTAGTCAGAGAGAAGCATGCACAACCTATTAAACAATTGAGAGAACATAGAACAAAATAAATCAACACGCTGCGTGTCTAACAGTGTAACAGATAAACCTGGGTTTAAATTCACACCATATCAAATAAAAGCAAATTCCTAAGACTATCCTAATTATGCCCAAATGCCAAAATCTTACTTAATCCTGCCTTTAGCAAGATATGAAGAACTATTCGCCGGTGTAGTTTCGGGCCTCGCCGTGGGAGCACGTGAGCCGCTCGTGATGGAGGCGTAGAAAACTTTCAGGTCCAGCGGAGCACTTGGGTGGTTCCCGTGGAAAGCAGAGGATTCTTGGTCCGAACATCAGCGTTCATGAGGAAAAGTCTCTGATCAGAATAAGATGCACAGCGCTTTTGAGTTAAAAAGGATTCAATCGCTTCTTAACTTTTAACTGCCTGGGCTGCAGTCGTGACGTCACTTCTAATACAAGTAAACCGGTTGTAACTCAGGTGGAGTTTAAAGATCGCGTGACTCTAGAGTTTACCTTTGCCAAGGGTAAGAAAGAAAATCGCGCTGAGTGATGGATCCTGCAAGAAAGAAGGCGTCTTTTTGGGTGGAGAGCATCCCTTTATGCGTCCAGACTCCTTGAAAACCGGACGCGAGAGACAAAGATGGCGGAGCTTCCGCTTGGATTTATGCGTGCATGGCAGACTGACGTAGGTGATCCCGCCCACGCGTGATGTAGGTCACGCAGAAGTTGCCTGGGAATTGTAGTTCTGACACAAGATGGCGGCATGATACCTACACTCTCCTTAGTGATGCACCCACTGAGAAACCTGAAAGAGCTCTGGTTATGGACCCTTTTCACGTGACGTCACGACAAACGCGGCCGCCATTTTGGACGTGTACTACCAGTGGTTTACCACAGCCAGCATTGAGGAACTGCAGCAAAGAAAGTGTTTATTTTCAGCAAGACTTCCATCATGCCACTATATTGTTGTGCACCTGGATGTAGTAACCATCAACAAACAAGGCAAGGTTTATCATTTTATCGGATCCCGACGGAGAAGATGGATAGCGGCCATTAACAGATTGGCAGCCCTCGGCATACCAACGCTTGTGTAGTGACCACTTTGTTGGAGGTAAGACGAATAAAATTAGCCAGAAAAGGCATTACATTGCTGTTAACGTTCTGTGGCGGCGAGTGTGTAACCAAATAGGCTAAAATAACCCATTGTTACCTCTTTGTTCTTCTGTAGTAGCTATTGTTGACTAGCTAATGTCAACAACATCATAGCTGGTATGTTACTGTAGCAATGTTTACGTTCAGTCATTTGGATGACTGTTAAAACCTTTCAGTCTCAAGTTTTTCCTTTACTGTATTTACTAGTTTACTATAATTATGATCCGGCAGCTATTTACACTGGATCCAGTGTAAATAGCTGCCGGAGCCAACGTCCGAGAATTAAGCAGCGCGCTCCGGCTTGCTCCCGGAGTGCTCCGGCCAAGGTTCCGGAGCTCGCTCCGGCTTGCTCGCCCTCAAATTAAGCGGCTTGCTCCGGAGCAAGCCGGAGCGTGCTGCTTAATTTGAGGGCGAGCAAGCCAGACCTCGCTGCTTAATTTGAGGGCGAGCAAGCCAGAGCAAGCTCCGGAACCTCGGCCGGAACACTCCGGGAGCAAGCCGGAGCACGCTGCTTAATTTGAGGGCGAGCAAGCCAGAGCACGCTGCTTAATTCTCGGACGTTGGTTCCAGCAGCTATTTACACTGGATCCGGTGTAAATAGCTGCCGGATCATAATTACAGTAAACTAGTGAATCCAGTAAAGCCGGAGCGCGCTCTGGAACCTCGGACGGAGCACTCCTGGAGCAAGCCGGAGCGCGCTCCGGAACCTCGGCCGGAGCACTCCTGGAGCAAGCCGGAGCGCGCTCCGGAACCTCGGACGTTGGCGTGTATGTGTATGGCGATGGGTTTTTAACGACATAGGTATACAGATCATGTGGGCCGAAGTCAGGTAAAGACGAGGGCTTGGTGTACTTCCGTACGTCAGTGAACAATCCTGGTGGAAGCAGGTAAACGTCGTTCTCTAAGCCTGCTAACCTCAATTTTTGCAAATACCTCTCCCTCTGCTCGCCCTGTAAATGCCCTACGTTGCTGGATAGTGAAGGTGTTTTCTGCATCTCGCTCCTTTTTCTTTTATGTTTTTCATTTGTCGCCTTCCTCGCATTCAAACTGATTCGAGCCGAAGTCCACTACATGTCCAAAATGGCGGTCGCGTTTACGAAGGTCACGTGACTGAAAAGGGTCTATAGGGGACTCTATCATACGGCACGTGAAATTAGCTCAGCCTTTAGGGGCACCAGCAGCTTTAGTCAGGTGTATACCGGGAGCCAGGGCGCCGGACATAGCAGGTAATCTTAGGGTCCTAGGCAAACACAGGTTCTCAAAGATAGTTATCCATGCAGGAGCTAATGATATACGCCTTCGTCAGTCTGAGGTTACTAAGAGTAACTTTGTAGAGGTGTTTAAATTAGCGAAGGCGATGTCCGATGCTGTAGTATGCTCTGGCCCCATCCCAATGCGGCGTGGCGATGTAGCTTACAGCAGGTTATGGTCGCTGAACTGCTGGCTGTCCAGGTGGTGCTCTGAAAACAGTGTGGGCTTTGTAGATAATTGGGCTAATTTTGAGGGCACTGCTGGCCTGTTAGGGCGGGACGGTATCCATCCCACTCGGGAAGGTGCTGCTCTCATTTCCTGCAGCATAGGTCATAGTCTCAGAACAGGCCTAGTTAATTTCTGACAATCCAGAGCCAAGGCCAGGGAGCAGACGAACAGGCTAAACCGACTGTCTGCTAGCTGCACAGAGTTGTCACTCAGGGCCCACTACATCGAGACTGTGTCTGTTCCCCGAGCTCAACAAAAAGGTAGAAATTTTCAGAGAGTTTGTTCCAGTAACCTAATCAATATAAAATTAGATCATACTGACTGTACAGCTGCTGCCAGCACCTTTGATCTAAAGGTGGGGCTATTAAATATTAGCTCTCTTGCATCTAAAGCGCTAATGGTTAATGAACTCATTACTGATCAGGAGTTTAATGTACTGTGTTTAACAGAAACATGGATTAAGCCAAATGAATATATAGCATTAAATGAAGCGAGTCCTCCTGGATACAGTTATATACACCAGCCTCGTCTAACTGGCAGAGGAGGAGGCGTCGCGGTAATTTATAACGATTATCTAGGTGTAACACACAAACCTGGTTATAAATTTAATACATTTGAAGTTCTTCATACTCATATAATGTATGTAGCCTCGAAAAATAAGTCTACCCAGTTAATTCCATTGCTTATTATTTACAGGCCCCCGGGGCCATATTCTGAGTTTCTTTCTGAATTTGCAGATTTTATCTCAGATCTGGTTATTTCCTTAGACAAAGCTTTAGTTGTCGGAGATTTTAATATTCACTTCGATAACCCAGAAGACCCTTTAAAAACAGTGTTTGTGTCCATCTTAGATTCAGTCGGGATTAAGCAGAATGTCATAGGACCGACCCATAATGGTGGTCACACCCTTGATCTAATACTAACATTCAGATTAAACGTAGACAATATAGTCATACTTCCACAGTCTGAAGTTATCTCAGATCATTGTCTCATCTCATTCAAAATATGTCTGAGTAATAATATATGCACCTCACCACGCTACTGTATTAAACGTACTTTCACGTCAACTACTGCACAGAGCTTTATAAATGATCTCCCAGAGCTGTCAACTTTGATTGGGTCACTGTCAGCCCCTGCAGAACTTGATCAGGCAACTGAATGCTTAGAGTCAACATTCCACCATACTTTAGATAATGTAGCTCCTCTAAAAAGGAAAATGGTCAGAGACAAAAAATTAGCACCCTGGTATAATGATGACACTCGCACATTAAAACAGACCACTCGAAAATTGGAACGTAAATGGCGTCAAACAAAATTGGTAGTGTTCAAATTAGCTTGGAAGGAGAGCTTCCTGAAGTATAGAAAAGCTCTTAGTGCTGCGAGATCAACATATTTCTCCTCCCTAATAGAAGATAACAAAAATAATCCTAGATTCCTATTTAATACTGTAGCAAAATTAACCAGGAATAAGTCCACTATCAACACATGCACACCTGCAGTATGTAGTAGCAACGACTTCATGAATTTTTTTAATGACAAAATTGAGAATATCTGACAAAAAATTCAAACTACTAATTTAAGGTTAGACAATGAAAGTGACCTTGTAGTTAACAATATAACTGTATCAGATCATCAGTTAGAATGTTTTACTCCCCTAAAAGAAACTGAATTACTTTCATTAATCTCTACATCAAAAGCCTCAACTTGTGTACTAGATCCCTTACCGACACATCTATTCAAACAGATAATGCCTGGAGTAATTGAACCACTTCTAAAAATAATAAATTCTTCTCTTATGATTGGCTATGTACCCAAATCCTTTAAACTAGCAGTTATCAAACCCCTGATTAAAAAACCTGACCTTGATCCCTGTCAGCTGTCCAATTATCGGCCAATATCAAACCTCCCCTTTATCTCCAAGATCCTTGAAAAAGCTGTGGCACAGCAGTTATGCTCATATTTACATAGGAATAACATCCATGAAATGTATCAGTCAGGATTTAGACCTCATCATAGCACAGAGACAGCACTGGTTAAAGTAGTAAACGACCTACTGTTGGCGTCTGATCAGGGCTGTGTCTCGCTACTTGTGTTGCTTGACCTTAGTGCAGCATTTGATACCATTGATCATTCCATTCTTCTGGATAGACTAGAAAATGTTGTGGGAGTTAAGGGAATGGCCCTCTCCTGGCTCAGGTCTTATTTAACTGATCGCTATCAGTATGTTGATATAAATGGTGATATTTCTAGACGTACCGAGGTAAAGTTTGGTGTTCCACAAGGTTCTGTCTTGGGTCCACTGCTTTTTTCTCTATATATGTTACCTCTGGGCGATATTATTCGTAAACATTGTATTAGTTTCCACTGTTATGCTGATGACACACAGTTGTATGTCTCTGCAAAACCTGATGAGAGACACCAGCTTAATAGAATTGAGGAATGTGTTAAGGACATTAGACACTGGATGCTTATTAATTTCCTTCTGCTTAACTCTGACAAGACTGAAGTACTTGTGCTAGGACCACATACAGCTAGAAGTAAGTTTTCTGATTACACAGTAACTCTGGATGGCCTTTCTGTTTCTTCACGTGCAGCAGTAAAAGACCTCGGAGTGATTATTGACCCCAGTCTTTCATTCGAAACTCACATTGATAACATCACCCAGATAGCTTTTTCATCTCAGAAATATTGCAAAGATAAGAAATTTAATGTCATTGCATGATGCAGAAAAACTAGTCCATGCTTTCGTTACCTCCAGGTTGGATTATTGTAATGCCTTACTGTCTGGATGTTCCAATAAGTGCATAAACAAGCTCCAGTTAGTTCAAAATGCAGCAGCAAGAGTCCTTACTAGAACTAGAAAATATGACCACATCACGCCTGTCTTATCCACACTGCATTGGCTCCCAATCAAATTTCGTATTGATTATAAAATACTACTATTGACCTTTAAAGCACTAAATGGTCTCGCACCACAGTACCTGAGTGAACTTCTGCTCCTCTATGACCCGCCACGCCTACTTAGATCAAAAGGTGCAGGCTATCTGCTGGTACCTCGTATAGTGAAGGCTACATCAGGGGGCAGAGCCTTTTCTTACAAAGCCCCACTGTTATGGAACAGCCTTCCAAGTAATGTTCGGGAATCAGACACAGTCTCAGCATTTAAGTCTAGGCTGAAAACATATCTGTTTAGTCAAGCCTTTTGTTAATGGTGTTTATGAGGTAAAGGAGTAGATCTGGAGGGTCCTCAGACATAGAGTGTTTTGGTAAACTGGGATGTATGGATGCTGTCAGTCCCCACTCGCTTGCTCACTCGAGTTTGTTGACGGTGTAGTGGCTGGCTGCTTTATGTCCTGGGGCTCCCTCATGCCTGTGTTACCTTCTGGCTCTCTCCTTTTAGTTATGCTGTCATAGTTAGTTGCCGGAGTCCCTGCTTGTACTCGGTGCAATATGTATACTGTTCCTACTTATTCAGGTGACATTGGGCATACCTAACCACCTGTGTTTTCTTTCCCTCCCCCCCACCCCAAATCTGTCCCTCTGAGTTACATGGAGTCAACAGGAAATCTTTTGGTGGAGAGGGTGGAGACCTCGACTGGCTATCGTAGCCTGCAGGGAATCGGCCATCAGACATTCTGTCGCATGTCCCAGACCCGGTGAAATGTAACTGAATTGTCTTGGCCAGCCCTAAGGGTCCCATCTGCATCTCATCATTGCTGAGGAGTGTGCTCCCATCACCCAATCAAGCATCCAGCCAGAGCAGGTCATGATATATTTTACCATATTAACATGCCATTGTTGTGTGTTATGCCTGATGTAAAGACTCTCGTCTCTACGAGCCTACCACACAGATTTAATACTTGTCATTTTTAGGGCATACCTAACAACGTGTTTTCTTTCTCTCTCTCCCCCCCCCCCAATCTGTCCCTCTGAGTTACATGTTGATCCTGGGATTGAGATGCTGGCCTCTTCTGCCCCTCGGACCTGCTTGATCCATCCTGGTGCCCTGTGTCTGGTCGGAGTTTTATCGCTCCGCTCCTGTGAAGGA